>NW_022045832.1:600000-800000 GCF_003285905.1 Drosophila hydei | reverse complement strand
ACAGTTAAAAAGGAGCAGCTCAACAGCTCCAAAGATAATGGACGGGGTATCAAAAAGGACTACGATAACTTTGATATCGAATCCGAATTGACGCCCAGTTTTATCATGAAGAAAGTGGAGCAAAAAATGCAGTCTGCTAATGCAAAGAATACTGAGAACTGTTATATTAATAATGAGTTGCAGGAGGAGGGACAGCAGCATCAGCAGCAACAACAGCAACAACAACAACAACAACAACAACAACAGCAGCAACAACAGCAACAACAACAACAACAACAACAACAACAGCATCAGCAACAACAACACCAACAACATCAGCATCAGCAACAACAACAACAACAGCAAATACAGCTGCAACAACAACAGCAACATGTTAAAAGTAATAATCTCGACCAAGAAGACCACGAGGACGGTTGGTACTGTTTGCAAAAAGAGCTTAACTTGATGACCACTGAGACACTGCAGCCACAACATCAACAACATGCTGTATTGCAACACACCACGCACCAGCAACACTTGTCACAGCAACATCTCTATGATAACAACGCCAGCAACCTACTGAGTAATGGAAACCATCTGTCCGATCTGTTTCCAAATGGCTGCATTGATAAAAGCAATCAGAGTAACAGCAATACCAGCAGCAATAGCAGCAACAGTAGTTGTGCCGGTGATGTTGGAGGCAGCAGTAGCAGTGCTGGCAACAACAATAATAATAACAACGTAGCAATTGGTAGTTCGTGCAGCCAACAGCGCCAGCAGCCGCTGGCCATGCAAGCGGATCAACCGAATCATCATCCAGCAATTAGTGAGTTCTTCAACAGCGACTCGGATGTACAAAAGTCGGTGGAGACGCGCCTGGAGGCCATGTTTGGCGAATCGCCAGTACATTTGGATGTGAAGAACAGCAGCGACGCCCACGACATTGAGTCCAATCTGGATGAGATATTTGGTGATTCGAAATCGCCAGTAGCGAACCACAAGAACAAACTGAGCATTTGGGGGCCCGATGAAGGCTTCAGCGCCGGTTATAGCAATGACCAGCAGCAGCAGCAAGCGTATGGACACCAGCAACAGCAGCAGCCACAGCAGCAAGCACAACAGCAGCAGCACCATATCGAGCTCAACTGCAACAACAATCCTCGCTGGATGCAAAGCATGGAGGCCCACTACTCCGACTATATCTCCAGCAGCACCAGCACAGTTGATGGCCAAACACACAATATGCTAGTCAATGGGGAATCACGCAAGCGCCATTGGAATGGTCAATTGATGGGCTCAAGCAGTGACTTGGAGGATGAAAATAGCAGCAAACGGTTGTGTACAGCTTCATCAACGTCCTCTTCGCCGATGTCCTCGCAGCAGCATGTGCAGGTACCACAACACGGCATGTTGGATGCGGATATGTTAGCTTTACATGATGGCATGGGGGTAGATAGCGTAACCACTAATGGTCCCGCTGCCTTTTCCCAGTTGCTGATGGAGCAGCAGCAGCAGCAACAACAGCAACAGCAGCAACAACAACAGCAGCAGCAACATAGCTTTGCCAATCATCAGGCTTTCGCGAATATGTTGGATCCACAACAGCAACAGCAGCAACAACAACAGCAGCAGCAACAACAGCAGCAGCAGCAGCATCAACATTATCAGCACAATATGCAGCAGCAGCTGCAGCAACCTCAGCAGCCGCAAATGCATGTGAATCACATGGGTGGTGCTTCTGTGGTGACAGGCGAATTTGACGACGACATTAGCCGACACGTTGCTAGCGCGATTGATAGCATACTGAACCTGCAGAACAGCGGCGATTCGCTGCAGTTCTCATTGGGCTCGTTCTTGGGCGACAGTATACTAGACGATCAACGGCAAGCGACAAACTTGCCCAGCTGCCAACAGGAGCAGGTGAATAGCAGGCGCCGTCAGCTTGGCGAGGACATGGGCGATTGTCTAATCAGTGGCGGTGGTGGCCCAGTTGTAAATGCTGTGCCTGATGCCACCGGCAACTTGTTGCTGGATCATCATCACCATCACCATCATCAACAGCAACAGCAGCAGCAGCTACTGCAAGGTCACCTGGGTCAACAGCAGCCGCATCTGCAGCATCATACGCAACACCATCATGGCCTATCGCAGACGCAGTCTCAGCATCATTCGCAGCTGAATGACTTTAGCTGTGTGGCCGCTGGCCTGGACGAAGCCGTCAAGTCGATTATGACCTCTTGACTTGGGCTGCAAGCAGTCACAACATCTGCAACCAATGCGCCGCTAAGCACAGCAGCTGAGCTGCAGTCGGCGGCAACGGCAACATTAGCCAACAGTCTTATACTGGAATTTAACGCCACCACCTTGTAAAGCTGCGCAAGGCAACACGACATTGATTGTACATTAAACCCTTTATTGCATGTTATTTGTTCTTTTTAGTTGTCCACTGTGCTGAATGCTTTCGGCAACAGTTGCCACATTTTTTCACCCTGCTCTGTACAATTTATTTGTTTATTTTAGATCTAAGTTGAAAGTGTAGCGTAAATTGTAATTATTCTTGTTTTCGTTTTTAGTCCAATGTGTTTGTACAATATTTAAAGCTACAAGATAAAAGATAAAGCAGTCTGGTAATTATTTGTATAAATTTGTAGTCATCCAATCAAGAGCATTCTTATGGGACAACAGGTCCTTAAAAGTCAATAGTCAAAAGCAATTAACGCGGAGAATTGAAAACAAAACGACGAATAGCATGAAATGCTTCTTAGAGAAGTACACTGAATGAATTCTAATGTAATACAAATTATATAGATACAATAAATAAGTGAAAATGCCTAGACAATTTATTAAAATTATATCTTTACTATGAAGGAAAGAAATGAAACGTAAACCAAGCTAAGAAATATAAACAAGGAACTAACAAGAAAAAATTACTTTGGCATGCCGAAGATTGAATACGCTTGCAGACGCAATAATTTTCAAATGGAACTCAGTTAAATTGTCCGGAAATTTCACAAGACTCTGGAAACTTATAAAAAAAGTGAAGCATTTCAAACAACGTGATCTAATCTGATAAGAAAAGTTCGACATTATGGCTTTAAATCTATATTAAAAATATGTTTTGTTGAAAATCAATTAATTGGGTCGAGTCTAAGCATAACACATTTCCAGAATTCAAAACTAAGGGTCGGCTTGCAAAAGTATGTGAAACTGAACAAAGGACGAGAATTGGTTGTATAATTCAAAGTTAAGTAAGCTAGCAGGAAGAGCATTCGAAATTCGTAATTAGATTTATGCTAAACAATTGTAACAATGTTGCCAATTCTGTTGAATCGAGAACAAACGAAATTCAACAACACAAATTCAATATACATTACAAATATATGTATACATAATAAATAAATATATATTAAATTATTTATTATTAAGCATAAATATACATATATATATATATATATATATATATATATATATATATATATGTATATTTATATATATATTTGTGTAATGCATGCGCCAGTTTCAACAATTGCAGTTTTTAATAAAAGGATTTGCTCTTAGTGTATAAATGTGTAAAAAAAGGCATGCAAGAATACGTAAAATAAATTAAAAATAATTTAAAAAATTCAATTTAAGCAATTTAAATTATTATCATTTGAAATACGCTTAAAGTCTTTCTGCTTCTGAGCTAACAAACAGAAACACACTGAGAATAATCTACGCATGCATGCATAAATAATTCGAATAAATAATGTGCTCAATTTTAATTAGAAAGCTCTTAGCCAACTCGGCTTTGACTACGGGTGACATCAGCAAAGCCTATGAAAGTCTTAGGGAGTTCCACGGGTCAGACGACTCCGAAAAATGACAAAACGACAAACGAAGCAAACCAAAAGCAGTTCAAAAGTATAAAATCACAATTTTAGCAAATTTAGTTTAAAACATTTATAAATAATTAATTATATACTTATGAATGCATTGAGAGTGCATGTGTGTATATTGTACATCAATGCAATAATGAAACCACAAAAAAGAAAAGCAAAAAAAAGCCGAAAAGATAAAAAAAATATTAAATGAATCGTATCATTGTATCTTGATCTTGATCTTGACACAAATCTGATTTGTGATTTGTGCCACGTTTTAAATATCGATGTCTGATTAGCTTGTAATATAACATAGAACAGATACTTGAATCCATAATCCGTAAGAAACCACAACTACGAACTTAATCCAAATATTGTAAATGCTAGGAAGCCACGCATATGATTCACACAACTAAGCAGAAAGTGTTCGACTCAAATAGTCAGTCGTCCGTATCACGTATTAATCCATACCAATTACACTTACAATAAAACCAACAACTACTATTAACACCACCACCACAACAACAACAAGAACAACCAACTACAATAAATGAAGAGTAAAACAAGACCACACTAATTATTAGTATGGGATGTGACTAAACATTTAGCTTTTAAGTAAATCTTCGAATGGTACCGGTACCATTCACTTGTATGTATGTATTACTATATCGCGTTAATTGGCTTAGATCCCGAATTACTCCAGCTCCTCTCTCTGTATTGAATTGTAAAGCAGATGCGCGCGCAGGCAACACTTTCTAGTTGTTATACAAAGACAAATAATGAAATAATTGTGTAAAAATTTATATGTAATAGCTAAAAATTAAGTTAGTCAAGGAAAATTGCATTCGATAATATATATATATATATATGTATATATATATATATACATAGCTGCCGAAGGAAACAAATGCAAACAGAACTTATCACTCGCTAGGAGCCCAATTCAATTAAACTTATTGATTATATGGTATCATTTACAACTTATATACCCATTGTTTCAATTTCTATTCTAATCTCCAAATCGGCTTCAACAGAACCTCTTTCCCCGAAAAAACCAAAAACAAAAGTAAGTGAAGAAAGCAAAACCCAATATCGTATAATAAATTGTTCAGCTAAATGTGTCTAAATGTAATTTAATGAGAAACGAAAAAGTAATAAGAAAACAAAGATTTTTAATGCAACATTGTGAGTTTTAATTACAGCATCAACTTAAAAATGAAGAAGAGGAAGAGTATTCTCTCAAGCAAGTTTAATATTTCATAGTTTATTAAGCCCATCCATTCATAGTCGTCATAAACATTAAGTACATAATCGTATTAAAAAACGCAACAATTAACATGAATCCGAATTGAAACAGAAACGAAACTTTACAAAATAAACCAAAACCCACACAAAAATGCAATCAAATTTAAAGCATGTTGTTGGGTGCAAGTGCAAATCGTACGCAAAACAAAAAAAATGAAAAATACGTATTCATAAGAATAAAAAAAATTCGGAAAATTTTAAATCAACGTCTTTCATTATCCTAAGTTTGCAGAATTCCTTTCAGCTGCTCAAAAGTAAGTATCTTAATATTATCCAATCTTTTTTAGTTATATTATATTGTTTGTTTATTTAGAAAACAGACTATTTGTATTTTATTTTACTAAACAACGTATTGTGTGTGTGCTCTGTGTTTGCAAATTGAATATCATATTGGGAACTATAACATACACGTGTACTAAGTACCTACCAATTATATATTACTATATGCTATGTATATCGTATGACATTATTACTAATTATATTTATCAACACGGTGGCAGTTAGTGTACCAGAATATTGGGTGTAACATAAATTCCATGCTTATATTAAGTAAATAATTTAATAAATAAATAATAATAATTGTAATAGTAATAATAATGTGCTAAATCAGTACGAATATCATACAAATCATAGACATGTTTTTTTCTTTATGTTATCTTGAATATCTTAATTTTTTTGTTTTTTTTTTTTTTGGCCAAGTGCTTTAATTTACTTTTGCATCCTAAGCTTGGCATAATATTTGGCATTTGCGCTACACTACGACTAAAAGAGTACTGCCAAATTCTTATATTTTCCGCTGTTTATCAAACCCTACAAACTATCTTAGTTGGTAACGATGAAGCAATTTGGTTGCTTATGTACAATTACTGGTGATACACCGGCAGCGGGTGACCCTCCGAGTTGAAGACCCACTTATCAAGGTCTATCTCCTTGCGATTGTCACTAAATAGCAAATAAAAGTATTTTAAAGTCTCGCTTAACCAGAAGCTTTCCATGAGATCGCGCATTCGTGTGTTCAGAGTATTTTTCACATTGCCCAGCGATGTGTACCCGGCAGCTACTTTTGAATGTTTTTCAAAGGCCTGGAAAATGTTCCAGCCCATATCCTGATAGCTGCGGTTGCCGGTTAGTGCATAGAAGTAATACAAGCTTTCAATGAACTCGGGTCTTAGCAAATTGTGAGCATCATTCGACTTCACATATATATCATTTTCTTCCTTGTCGTTCAGCGCAAAGTATGATATCTCAGCTGCCAATTGAGTTGGCTGCCTGAGATACGTTTGATAGCAGGTGTCTAGCAAATCTTTGGCGAGCAGTAGATGCGAGTCGGGCATGCCATTCTGATGACCAAGCAATAGTGTTCCAGGCAAATAGCATGTCAAATGATCCATTTTTGGTTTAAAATCATGACCATTTATCAGCTCTCCAATATACACCCAATGTTCGCGTGGCGTGCGTCGCATCAATTGCGTGAGGACGCCATCGATTGCCTGCATATAGTCCAAAATAAGGCTAAAAAGGAGGAGTGCAGGATAGGTTAATAGATCTTTTATATATGTAAAGTTATTGTTCACTTACTTGTCGTTATCCTTGCGACCCGTTTGCAGCCATTGCTTAAGTAAGTACTCATAATACGAATCGCCACGTGCACCCAATGAGATTGTAGCATAATTCCTGAAGGTGCCCGTGTTAGCATTGATAAATATTGGCACAAGACCATGACTTTTATCTAGTGCGTGTATTTTTTCATTTACTACATTTACCACCTACAAGTTAGATAAGACAATTAATAGTTTAATCGGTTGTCAAATGATTAGAACTTACACGTTCATAAATAGGAACATTAGTGGAGCGGCTCAGATCACGGAACTCCAGCTGTATGGTCGTCACTTCGCTGGTTGAGCTATCCGGAGACCATTTTGGCGAATGGGCAGATCTTTCGCCAAGATTAACATCCGAATAGGGTATGCCCGATGGCGAAAGGAAACTGGGCAGTAAGCGATTACCCAGCTCAGTCGCTTTGACCAAAAACATTTTATCGCCGCTCAAATGATAAGCAGACAGAAGTCCGCCTAGAACCCGTATGGTTACCTCGAAAAGGTTCACATCGCGATTTGTATGGAAATGTAAAGAATTTTTTACCCAATCGCGCGCCTCATTGAACTCTGTAGAAGCAGAGGAATTGCTTATAGAAATGCAATAATAATAGAAATGTATTGAATGCCTACCGTCTTCTAATCCCATGATGTACATAGTGTCCAGAGAATCGACGATTGACAGTCCTAGACCAAACCATTCGTGTGCGGTTTGGGATACTGGCTTTAGATTGTCATGGCCCCAGGCGTACTTCTTATAACCTGCCCAGGAGTGCTTGAAGGCTGCCACAACTGCAGACTGGCGCTCATTGGTGGCACCATGGAAATGCTGAGCCTTCGCTAGCTGTGTGTCCATACTCTCCAGATGCGATTCAATGCTAACTTGGGATAATTTAAAGGGCTGTCGAATAGCCTCTTCCAGTTCGGAACGTAAATTCGAGGTGTCGCTGATGGTATTTTCCAAATTTTGTTCAATGGGCTGCTCCACATTGTTGAGTATGTCGATTATCCCATTGACATTGCCAACGGCCACAGTTTCCGGAAGTTTGGCAACATTTTCCGCAAAATTGGCGTCGGCATATGCCACACCGCCGTCCAACTGTAATAAAAATACAATTAAATCTTTTAAAAAATCCAGGAGTCAATAAATTGAAGCATATAATCGTAAAGTGCTTATTGTCATTGTTATCAGCTCCAGTTGGGCTGCGCTAATGGCATTTCAAGTGAGTCGCGCCCCCGACATGTACAGGTATGTGTCTGTGTGGGAACACATTCATACATACTGATACTGATATCTGAAGCCGATAGGGTACTTGAAAATTTAATTTGTTAATTGATAGTCTACCTTATCTTCTGCCGGCTTCGTTTTTATTAGGCGGCTTTCATCCGTCATAGGGGATGCGACAGCTGCCGAAATATCGCCGGGTAGTTCGTTCTCCTTCTCAATGCTTGGGTGGTGATGGGGATTCTGTAGCGTGCTCTCGCGTCGTATATGAAATGGTGCCGCTGCGGGCTTTAAACGAATATCCTTTAGGTTAATTAGCTGGTCGCCAGGCAAAAACAGCAAAGCGGTGAAGATAAATGCTGTGAGGGCCATTATAATGAGATTACGTTGACATCGGGGTAACTGATTCCATGACTGTAATTACAAATCACAAACACAAATAAAAACTCAAAATGAGACACGTAAGCTTACTTAGTGATCGAGTCGTATACATATGTGCTAATCATTGCTAATGCAATGGTTGTTCCAGCGACTCTAATATATGTTAATTCTCTGTCTAATTCTTTCCTATTAATGGAATTGAGGCCAAACTTACCCGTCGCAAACTCTTGCGGGAAAGATTACTTTCATCGCCGCCAACTCCGCCTGTTATGCTTGTGATGGACGTTGGGGACAAAGTCAGGGCAACGTGATCGATGTTTGTCATGTTCGTGTGGATGTTCAAACCCTTCTATCGAATGCTATTGGAAACCTAGATATGTCTTGAGGAATTTTTAACCGTGAGAGAGAAAATACGCATGCAGACTCGCAATCACTTGGAACAGAAAAAATCGATGGGGCGCTAGATTAGACAACATTTATAGGTGTCATTGACTTAACTGACAAACCAGCACTAACAATGATTCGTTCACATTGCTAGCTTTTGGGTATCAGCTAACGAAATGTATATTTGATAATAATTTTCATTTCCTCAGGGTTTTTCTTGTCGAAAATTTCTTATTTTGGTACTATTGAGTTTCTACCCAACACTGACCAATGAGGCAACTGTGGTCACCTAAATGTTTTAGCATTTGCCAAAATGTTATTAACAGCAAGCACTGATTTTTTAACGTAAATTTGGACACTCATTTAACATTTTGAACAAAAAAAAGATTTGAAATGTTTAATAGCAAATTATAAGTGTAATTGAAGCAAATTTAATATGAACTAACCGAATGGTGGATGGCAATGATACTTAAACTTAAATAATTGTTTTAAATGCTTTTAAGCCAATGATAACAGAGCGATTAGTGAACAGCTGTTCTGCAATAATATTTATCGACGACTCTTTAGGTTTTCCATTTTGCTTAAAGAACTGTAACGGCTGCCGGTCGATAAATCGTGGTGAGTTGTCGATTATAGTTGGCGTGTATCGAGCCTCTAGCGATAACTAAATACAAATACAATTAGTTGATAATAAATCGCCGCTAAGGCGGAATTTTTCAAAATATAAAACGGTTGTATGAAATGAATTGGTAGAATATTTTCAAGCACAACATTAAATTGTAAAGAATTATTTATATAATGTCATAGTGTAAAGTAATGTCGTAATTTAATTATGTTGAGTTATATAAAAATCAGATTATGATTATTAATACCGCAGTCTTACACACACTTATATATATATATGTATATATATATATATATATGTATAGGTTCGTCCGACCACATCTGTGGAGATGATAAGATGCGAAGGGCGAGGTCAGTTTGGAATATGTGATTGTAAGGGAGTCTAATAAAGAATGATGTTAAACGGCCTGAAAAGGTCACTTAACTTTTGGTGATAATACGTAATAGTTGTTATTGTTTACAAATAAAAGTGTTCAAGATACTAAGCTCGACCATGATTGCGAGTCAGAATAAAACTTATCACCTATTGGGAATGCAAATAAATACTAGTATATTTAAATGCTTTCACATGTTGTGAAATATATACATATACACTTACATATACATATATGTGTATGTAGCTACGGTCTAGCTGTATTGCTTATCGCTGAACTTTTGACACATTTCATGCCGTCGAACATAAAAGCTGGACTATGGGCTTCGCCGAGAGGTAGCTATATATATAGTCTAAGCAGCCTCAGACCATTTAGTTTAAATCTTTAACTGCGACTCGAAAGTATTGAACATGTTCAAGTATCTGATCGTTTGCCTGGCGCTGTGCACATTGGTCTGTAACAAGTGGCATTAGTTTAAATTTCCAAAACAGCTTGATTAATTAACACAAACAAAATAAAACAGGCCTATGCTAATGAAGAATGGGTGGCCAAAACTGCAAATGAAATCAAGGAGATTCGCGCCGAATGCTTCAAGGCGCATCCCCTGAACCAGGAACAGATCAACAAGTTGAAGCAAACTGAGTTTCCGGACGAGCCCGAAGTGCGCCAATATTTACTGTGCACTGCCACTAAGCTGGATATCTTCTGCACTCACGAAGGCTACCATGCAGATCGCCTGGCTAAGCAGTTTAAGATGGATCTCACCGAGGAGGAGGCGTTGCAAATTGCTCAGGGCTGCATTGACAGCAATCCCGAGAAGAGCCCAGCGGACGTGTGGGCTTTCCGCGGACACAAGTGCATGATGGCCAGCAAGATCGGCGAAAGGGTCAGGGCCTACATAAAGGCCAAGCAGGCTGCGGCAGCTGCCTCCGCTTAAGCTCAATAAATGTTATTTGTGCTTGAAGGCAAACACGTTGACGAATAGTTTATTTAATTTGTTTAAAGGCTACATAAGGGGGCAACGAAATTAAACTACATGTGCATTGAACTATGTTTAAGTGGCTACTGAGCAAGTGATTCTATAGATGTTTAGGCATCGCCGCCCTCAGATATGGTCTTCATGGCTGCATTAATATGCTCTTCCAGCGGCAGGTTGCTGTCCAGTGTCGGGTTGCGGAAGCTCTCCAGGAAATAGCAGGTGCCGTTGCCATTCGAATTGGGAAACTCCTTTGGCAAGCAGGAGGGATCGCGTGGTTGCAGATCAAAGGCAAAGCGGTCATGCTTGGTTAGCCAACTAAATGGATATGTAAATGGTCAATCGAGTCTACTAGCAAATTAGAGAACAACTTACTCTTTTGTTGTTGGGCTAACATTGATCTTCAACGCTTCGCTGCTCGATTCAAACTTATTGGCAATGGTCACGTTGTGCCCAAACAGACAGTACCTTGGCATTTTGCGACCAACTACACCCGCGAGCACCGTGCCAGTGTGCAGACCGATGCGCATTTTGATTTGTTCACCATCGTGTGTAATGTGCTTGGAGCAAGCGCTGAGCATCTTGAGCGCCATCCAGGCCACCTTGTGGGCATCGTAGATCGAGGCCCGATGCAATCCGCTTGCCACACAATAAGCATCTCCAATGGTCTCCACCTTGTACACGTCAAAGAAGTCGCAGAATTCATCAAAGTCCTTGTACAAACGTTCTAGCATACTGATGACCATGAAAGGCGTAGCCCGGGAGCAAATGCTGGTAAAGCCAACAATATCGCTGAAGAGTATGGTCACATCCGGATAGGTCTTGGCATCAATAGAAGAGCCCAGCCACAATTTCTCGGCAATCTCTGCCGGAAAGATCAAGTGCAGGAGGCTGACGTTCTTCTTGCGCTCCTTAGTTACTGCCGAGTTAGCCTCCTCAATGCTGCTCTTCAGCTTGTCCATGCGGCGACGTAGGCCATCCTGAGCACGTGCTTGCTCACCCACTAAGATCACCTCGCGTGTAGCATCGTGCAATGGAATGTCAGAGATGAACAGCCCATTGCAGGTCAGACCATCCAAGCCGTCCAGGAAGGGCGAGCCAATGAATAGCAATGAGTTCGATTCAGGGCAGTGTACCATTTGGCCCTTAATCTCCAATCCGATAGCAGGAAAATCGGATACTCCCGGCGGGCTGTTTAGCCCAATTAGAAAGGGCGTGTAGGTGCGCCGCACTATTTCTCGGAATTTCATGGTCAAGCCTTTGGGCCGCTTAAAATCAAAGTAGGTGGTAGCCTGGCAGCCGAAGTCCGTCAGATACGGCTTGTAGAGCTTGCTGAAGCCCCGTCCGAGCTGCACCAGTTCCAGCTGTTCGTTCATGATGAAGTGCCAGGGAAACATCTTGCAGAAGCTTGACGAGTTCATTTGCAGATCGGAAGCATTCGCCGAGTTGCTGCGCTGCACTTTCTCAAGCAATTTGCTGGTCTCTTCAGGTCGCTCCATCTGCAATGTCTGAGAGCTGTCCTTGACCAAGGAGAACAAATAACGATAGCGACGCGCATCACCCTCCACCGGTTCAATTTTAATGTTCACATCCACCTTGTATAGCATGCGAGTCAGGGCCTTGAGGGAGCCAAGCAATAGCCAGGCTATTACCGGTCGTTCCGAGGTGAAGATCAACTCGCCATCGCCCGCGCACACGAAGCCCGTATCGGTAACATCGTCCTGAGCAAGGAGAGGAACACATTTGTCAAGCTTTATGACAAGTATCTGGAATGTACTAACCTCTTGCAATTTTAGAACATCGTATACCCCGTCCAGCGAGCCCAAAAACTCCTGAAGATCGGTGCCTAGACAACGGAAAGCTCGCTCGATGATGCCAGTGCAGCAGCACGTGATCAGCTCCTCGCCAAGTAGAACAAGAATCTCACTGGCGCTGGCCTCGTCCATCTTCAAGAGCAACTCCTGAATGTCTGCCAAATAATCATAGTTGGTGCAGTTTTTGAAGAACTTGGGATCCAGCTTACTGTGAAATAATGGTTTCAATTAACGTATCTCTCCAGCGGTGAAAGCTTTTGCAACTCACAGCTTATGAATGTTTGGCCAACTCTGTCGGTACTTGGCCACCAGTGAGGTGACTGCCGAGTTGAGATCCTCATTCGAAGGTGCTGTCAGCAGCTGTATGGCCATCTGCAGATGGGTCAAAGTTAGAGCATCGCCTGACAGCGACAGGTCTTCGTCTTCCAAGTTCCAATGAGCACCCGGCTCCACAGTGACCGATGGCTGGCGCGCCAGCGAGTCGGCGCGACGAAAGAAAGGACACGCCATATTGCGTGCGATAGTTCGCTCTGGCTATGTTTAATTGAGCGCTGTTGACCAAACCTATTTGAAGCATAAAGTTTCGATTTCAGCCAGTTCAATTAATATTATTAATACCAGGTCACTACTAAGTTAACTAAGATCGATATCAGTGGGTGTAGAAATATTAAAATTCATGGTTTCAGCTTGTTCGTGATGTCAGCGTTAAGCGAAATGCAAAACGTTGTTCAAGTTCAACGTGCACTTATATGTGTATATGCAGCCGTCTGCCTGTTGTCCTCCTTTTACGTGTGCTACCCACCCACTGGCCTATAAAAATACGCCTCCTGTTACCCCCCAGAGCAGGCTTGAGTGGCTGCTGGATTTTCCTTCACTCAGTTGTTGTCTCGTCTACGTTCCCGGAGGTCGATTGTGTGTACACTGAGCATGTGCCAAGGCTTGCACTTACTTTCCTTGAAGAGAGCCCCATTAGCATAATGCAATTTCATTTTAATTTAATACTTTTCAGACATATAAGCGGGCGGTCAGCTCTCATTTCATTGTGTGCCACCCCCTACTTGACAGTCGCAAGCTTTTTCCTTGTTGCACAAGGCAGAGCGACTACATCTGTGTCCACAACTAAAACAACTTGGTGCAACATGCATTTATAACTGTTATAAAACTAAATTTTCAAGGTAACAAGCACTTAAAAAGATGTGTGTATAAAATAAAATATCATTTATTCAAATTATTATGCAGTAAAATTTAACTGGAATATGAAGTAGCATCAAATTTTAAAGTATACTTTTGCAGTCAAGTGTATTTTTCGGTACTAGAAGATACAAATCCAACTATGTATCGAAATTGTGTTAAACAGGCGGACACCTTTTCTCAATGGATACACAATTTTTTCAGCACTGTTCAAGGACTCCGATATATCAAACATGTTTAATTAGTTTCTTACCTGCTGCTTAATAGGCAAGTTTAACTCGATTAATCACACCTTTTATGCAATTTTCACTTCGCTTTCTGTATTGGTATAGGTGTATAAGAATTTAATTAAAATTTTCCGAAACAACCTTAGAGTTTTTCGCACGCCTGAAAAATGCCACAACTTAAAATGGAATAAGCTTCGGTTGGCATAAACGACATAGAAAAAAGCTTGCGTTAACATTGGCTGAAGCTTTAAGCTCCTGTATTGCAGTGAAAGTGTGCAGAAATTGTTGCATTGTTTTGACTTTCCTATCAGTTGGACCGTTAGAAAGAGAGAGAGAGAGAGAGAGAGAGAGACAGAGAGAGAGAGAGAGAGCAAATGCGCTACCTCCGTTTGGTTTGACTTGAGCGGCTGTGCGCATGACTTTCTCTAAGCGTGAAGTTTGCTGTTGATAAAGCTTTCATGGCATCTTATATGCCGAGTGCTGTAGCGCACAATTCGACTAATTAACCTGTTGCGCGAGTAAAAAGCCCATACGCTGCTGTAGTTCTGCTCTTCTTTCCCTGCTGAGCATTCCAACTAGCTGCCCTACTCTCATTCCTCGCTCTCTGTATCGCTCTCTTTTTTGGCGCTTTTTCGCTTCGCAGCAGTATATTCTATTTGAGGTAAAGGCAACAAAAGCAAGTAGCATGTCTGCAGTTGTTTGTGTATCTGGCAGAATGCTGCTTATGCTGCACGTGGCCTACCGGCGCTCACCGCTCGCACTCTCAGTATTCGCACACACAGGGAGCTGCGGGTGAACGCAATCAAAGTCGGGGCCAGCCTAGCGTCCAGCAAACAGCAAAGCTAGCAACGCAGCCAACGGGAAAATTATACGGATTGATTCAGTATATTGACGTTGGTCAAAAGTGCGCAACGTGTTCTCCTGTGACGAGTGAACATTTTTTTTTTGTTTTATTTAGGGGGAGGCATAACTGTTCCATCGTGCGAAACGGCAGCTTGCTTTAACATTTGCAATAATACTTACTTAAGTGACAACCCAGAAATTTCACTTACCGTCAGAGCGCCAATTATGAGCCATATAGCGCAGTTCGTAAGTGCTTGGAGCAGTTAATTTCAATTGAAATTTCAAGTCTGTTTTTTTACGTGAATATACATACATACATATGCTACATGTATAGAAATATATACAAATATAGAAATACGACCTGTCTGTGGATTTGCATTGCTTTGTTTGCGCTTGTGATTCTAATTTTTCACTTCTTATGACTACGATTTGACTGTGAGTGTGTGTGGTTGTGCGGTTGTGTGTGTGTATGTGTATGTGTGTGCTGTGTACTGCATAGTGGATGCTTTATCTAACTGCAAAAAAGTAAAAAAGTATAAATAGAGCTTTTGTCCTTGACCTTGCACACTTCATCTCTCATGTTCTGCATGGTCCGCTCTCTTCCTTTTCTTTGTCTCTCACTCTCGCTATTGAAAGCTCATAGTTGAAAAGTAAAAGTTTTATTTTCTCATTTAGACGTATATTATGCAAATTAATTACACGCATGCTTCTTTGCAGAAGTTGCTAACTTATTAATCTAATCAGCTTTAATAATGCTACCGATTGTGCAAATATTATCGCTTTTTCTATATTTTTGGATTACAGCTAATCGTTTTGAATTTTTTGTTTGACTACTTATCTTTAAGGCCACAGTTCAAGCCCTGAAGCTAGCACCGTTTTTTATTAGTTTGGTGCTTTATTTTTCGCTGGTCCGTAAAGATCCAGAGGGTGAACTATGGACGACTGTGCTCAAGTGCTTGCCCATTGTGGCATTGATGTTTTATGTTTTGATCAAAGGATTTTCGCTTAAAAAGCAGTAAGCTTTATATTATCTTGATTTTATCTTGATTAAGTGCTTTATATATGAATTATAACTCACTTTTTTAGATATCGCCGTTCACAATTAATTCTGCTTGGCTTAGTGTTTTCATGTGGCGGCGATGCTTTGCTCAATGTTAATCTCTTTCCCTTCGGCATGGTCTCCTTTGGCGTGGCGCACATCTTTTATATGAGCGCCTTCGGCTGGCATCCACTTAAATGGGTTATTGGAGTCTGTCTATATGTGCCGGTAGTAGTATGTAAGTATAAGTAATTGAAGATGAAATTTTTATAATTCTACTAACTAATTGTTTCCACATGCTTTGCAGTTATTGTTTTGGTGCACAAATACTTGGATGACATACTCGTGATTGGGGTACCCATCTATTGTGTCCTAATTATAACTATGCTCTGGCGTTCCTTGGCACGAGCTGTGGATGCGAAGAGCCTTCTGGCCATCTTATGTGCATTTGGCGCTGTGTTGTTTGTCATATCGGATGCGCTGATTGCAGTAACCATGTTCTTGAGTGTAGATCTGCCATCACCACGGCTGCAAATCATGATTACCTATTATGCTGCTCAGTTTGCAATTGCGTTGAGTACTGCCGATGATGGACCTTTGCCGCCATGTAAGAATAAAGACAAATAATATTGTCAATTGCTCAATTAATATCCTTAACGCAACCACCAAAATATGTACTTCCAAAATAGTAGAGTAGTTGTTAAAGCTATTTAGTTGTGATACCTATTGTTTGTTTAAAATAAATGTCAATTTTAAAACCATTTCCAATTTAACGGACTTCTTTTATTTATACTCGTTACAGTTTTGCAGCAGTCAGACTTTTGTTGCGGAGCCTAAACAGAGTTGCATGCGATGAAATAAACGCTAGGGTGACCATTGTACGAATTTATATTGATATTTTCTGGTAATTTTCATTACCGCTTGACTTTATCGGCTCGAAGTATTTGTTATTTGCTGATATATTAATTTAATCACACAAAATGGGTCCCTCCGAGTTTAAGTTAAACAATCCACCCGAGGACCTTATATCGGCTGTCAAATTCGGCTCCAAATCCAACCAGTATATGGCAGCATCATCTTGGGATGGAACGCTTCGCTTCTACGATGTGGCGGCAAACTCAATGCGCCAAAATTTTGTACAGGATGCGCCTATCTTGGATTGTGCCTTCATGGTTTGTTCAATACACTGTTATACATATCGTGTGTACCCATAACTCATTACACTTGTCACAGAACATTGTACATCTGGTGAGCGGCGGATTGGACAATCAACTTCGAATGTACGATGTGAATACACAAGCTGAAACTCTGGTGGGCGCTCACGATGATCCCATCCGCTGTGTGGAGCATGCGGAGTATGTCAATGGCATCTTGACCGGCAGCTGGGATAAGACAGTCAAACTTTGGGACATGCGCGAAAAGCGCTGGGTTGGCTGCTTTGAACAGAACAACGGCAAGGTTTACTCCATGTCTGTGATTGATGAGAAGATTGTGGTGGCCACGTCCGATCGTAAGGTGTTAATTTGGGATTTGCGCAAGACGGACAGTTATGTTATGAAACGCGAATCCTCATTGAAGTATCAAACGCGCTGTATACGCCTATTCCCCAATAAAGAAGGTTATGTCATGTCCTCCATTGAGGGCCGTGTGGCTGTTGAGTACCTCGACCACGATCCCGAGGTGCAACGTCGAAAGTTTGCATTTAAGTGCCATCGCAACCGGGATCATAATATTGAGCAAATCTATCCAGTCAATGCGGTGAGCTTCCACAATGTTTATCACACATTCGCTACAGGCGGCTCCGATGGCATCGTCAACATTTGGGATGGCTTCAACAAGAAGCGCCTGTGCCAGTTCCACGAATATGACACATCCATATCATCACTTAACTTTAGTGCCGATGGCAGCGCCCTTGCCATTGGGTGCTCATACTTGGATCAATTCTCAGAGACGCCAGCTGCAGTGCCTAATCCGGCTATATATATACGCTACCCGACTGACCAGGAGACAAAACAGAAATAATCGCACGCTCATAAATAAGTATTTTTTAATAACTATCGTTCAACCCATTAAATGCATTTTGATTATTACTTTGAGGTTAATTTAACATACGCATCCTTCAGCAGCGACAAAAGCTGAGACACTATGTAGCCCAGTTCGATAAAGCTGAGCGTCGAGGCACCCATATAAAGCCCCAAAATGCCGCCAAAGCCTGCGACCAAATCGACAAAGCTGTACTTCAGTTTAGTTTCAATCTTCATCAACACCCGCTGGCTATAATAGATCTCGGCTTTAATTCGCTTTGGGATTGTGGTGTTTGTCGTATTGAAGCTGTAGTGTAAGATGGCCTAGGATGAGGATAAAGGGGCTGATGTTGTATGTTGACTTACTAATTCAAGTGGCGCACATTCAGATACGTTTGGTACAACTGGACGTTGCAGCTGTCTGGGCACGAGCAGAGCTGACCACGTCGTGAATCTTTAATATGCGTATCCTGGTCAAGGGTTTTCACATACCCAAAGACGTCCGTGTGATGATGAAGGCACGGAAAGTCCAGCACACTGCACTCCCGAGTATCGTCTTGAGGAGAGATGGGATTGGTTTTCATTTCAGTGACTTCTCTGCAACTTACCTATAACTGGCAAATAGAGGGGCATGGAGCAATTGCAATAGAATTGAACGGAAGCCTGTAAGCAACTGAAAATGCAGTTGGAGCGACTGTAGGGGAGATTCTTATACGGGTAGTCGGGATGCCGCTCGTTCTTTTGCAATTAGGTTAGTTATTCGTTTCTATAGGCAGGCGTCATTTTGTGCACTCACCTCGAAGTAGCAGCGTCGCTTGACAGGATCCATGATGTCAGTGTTTTTGGACGTTTGTATGACCAGCGGGTCTACGGACACAAAGTTTTCAGTGTTTGCGTAAAGATGATAGTTCATGGTGTTTGACCATTCATTAGACTCCTTGATCATCAGCTGAGAGGCAAATATTGTTTAGTAATTATTCAATCAGCTCAACCAGCAACCTACATTCATGGAAAAGGGCACCTGGGTGCCAGCACGCAGAAAGGTATCGTTGAGGCGCAGCATGAACTTTAGGCCAGAGCCTTCGCCGGCGGTGCTCAGCTTGTAGGGATAAAATTCATTGACCAGCTTCTTTTTGCTCGACTCTTCGGATATCAGCGAATTGAACACCAAGCAAATGCCTTTCTCAGTGCGCTCCGATACAAACAGCTGACAGCATTCGTATCTAGTTTCGTCGAAAAAGCAGGAGTCCGGCACGAAGAGCTCATCGCAGCGATAGGCCAAATAACTGGCCAGCTTGACGAGGCTCACGTTAGCCAGCGCCGTCATATTTCGCTTGGACAGACCCCCGAGTGTTTGAAACTTACCAAAGTTTAGCTGCTCCATGCGAACGAGTAGTTGGTGGAAGGACTCGCGTACATAAGAATCTGCGTTTCTGGGCATGAAACGATGCTGAGCCGTCGAGGCGCGCAGCCAGTTAACATGATTGAAGGGGCAAATGGCAACCGCCGGAAATTCAATATTATAAACTGGAAACTGTGTAGTTTCCACCACGCTGACCAGCTGCTGCTCAGTGTGCTGTTGCTTCAACACGGAGAACATGCCCAACATTCCCAGCATACCCAGCAACACGACAATGAGCCAAAAGTAGCGAGCGTAAATGTGTCGCTCCTCAAAGGCATTCTGAATGCCGTGTATCGTCGAGTGGGCAAACGCTTTATACAACATCTTCTCATACTTTTGCCGCAGGCGCTGCGCCTTGAAGCGTTGCAGACCCTGGCTGAAGTTGGCTCGCGGCGCCACCAGTTCCTTAGTGTACAGCAACATGGCAACTGAGCAGTGGCCCACGAAGTGCTGACAGCCCTATGCTAATGTGTATTGATTAGTAATAAAGGTGACTGGGCGTGGCTAAGTGCCAAAAGCTTGGAGCTTACTCTGCATATGGCAATCGAAGTTTTATTAATGAAAATTACAAAATTGTTGGTCAGTCGGAAGTTAAAGTTATAAATTATGATACGGGTGCCAGGCTCTGCTGCACCAGCTTCAAATGATTCTTAAGCAGACAGTCGGCGCCACGCCAAGCCCATTCGCAGGCGTTCGAGCCCTGCTCGTTCTTATCCACACAGACTGCAATCTGGCCATGCAGCGCATCGTCGTGGTTGGCGTTGCCACGGCTCAGCTGCGTATGAACGTTCTCCACATTGAAGCCAGATTGGATGTCGAACAGCCCGAACTTGGTGAAGACGCACTTGAGGTAGCACTGGGTCTGTGCATCATTGGGATACACCCATTTCTGGTACTGTTCGACCAGTTCTGCGGGCACCTTCAGCTCCTTGACGCACTCCTCACGGTAGCTCAGCATATTTTCTTTATTCTTGATGACATACTCGGCTGAGACCTGCGAACCAGCAGATTGTCCATAACATTGATCTGTGAACAGTAGCTCAACTACTCACCAAGCTGATCAGCATGCAGAGTGCAATGAGGTATTTCATCTTGATGCCTTTCAGTGTGCGCCACCACGATCAAACTTCTACTGTTCACAGCTCAGTCTGCACCGCCTCTATTTATACCTGTTGCCTTTTCCTCTACCTAGTGTGAAGAGGGAAACCTTTTTCCAACTGCATAGCGACTTGAATGTTCTCTTTTTTGTTAGCTCTATTCATTATGGAAATTTTTAATGTTAGGGAAAAACTAAAAAGAGCTCAGCAGAATATTTGATATTTCTAAATTAGAAAATGCATAAAATATAATTTCTAGACAGATTTTATATTTCTTATCTTATCTTATTTATATTTATAATATTATCTGAGATATACATACGATGTAGCAAGCTTAAAGTACAGTAGAGTTTGTTATTATAGACAGCAAATGGAACTTTTTGCTGTTAAGAAACTACTCTTGCTGTAGAGTATATTTCTATTTAAAGCAAGTGCTCCTCATCGATGTGCTTAAACAAGGTTCAACACCAGCTAGTGACCTGCTGAGCTCGGCAGTGTTTTGATTGAAATCTTATTGTTGGCTCAGACTTATGTGTACCTGGCTTAAGCAACGTAAACAATCTTCAAGTGCTTGCTTGAGGACAATTTTGATCAACAATGCGCACTCAGAGTCGTTGCAGTTGCGTCGCTTGGAAATTTTCCACGGCAGGTAGCTAGGTTCTCAGCTCTAAAGAAATGTGTAATAAGACAATGCGTTCAAGGTTTCATTTTCTCTTCTTCTCAATTTATTTTGTTCTGCTCATGCCGGCTATTGGATCATGTGTTTTGATTACAGGTAAAAAAACGTAAGACTTTTTTGTTTTCTGGATCAGGTTTAATGGGTTGGGGTGTGGGTTTGCTGCAGATAATAATGCGATCCAATACGAAGTTTATGGCTCCGAGCACAGACAGACCCAAAAACAAGCCAGCTATGCCACCATATGAAACTGTGGAATAATTAAAGCGTTCAGAAACTGAAAGAAAATGCTGGAAAATCCATAAACAACTCACCCATCAAGTCAAGCATTGTTATGTGCAGCGTGGAGCGATACGAGAAAAGGGTCTCCTCCTGAAAGTAGACGTCGACTTCAATGTGATCGCTTCTGCTGTCGGAGCCGCTAAGGCGATCCGTGAACGTAGCTGCATGATACTGAGTGTGGTCACAGGTGGGATAGCATTCGCAGTAGGTAGTATTGAAGACATTGTCTTTGGACTCCTCAATTATGTTGCCCATGTAAAAGAGAGAAACTTCGGAAATGCGTTGATAAAATTTAAAAGTTACAGTGCCTATTAAATAATTACCTCCGTTCTGCTGTATGCACGTCAAATCCGCAACTGTGCACAGGCGCAGAGGCTTCTCATTCAGAGGGTTTGTTGATGGAATTAGCTTATGATCACACTCACACTTCTTCGCTATGTAGCTTAGATGGCATCTAACTATGCACTCAGAAAAGGACTGCGTCAGCTCGTCCCTGAAGTAACAGTAACGCATGTTCACCGGGCGTGCCCGAGCACCTGGGTCGGCTGTAAAGTGCTGCGGCTGCAGTCCGACCACAATGCGATCGTCTGTGGAGTATGTCACACTGGAGCCCACATACTGACCCGGCTCTTGCACGATTACCTCAAGAAACACAAATATATAAATTAGGATTTCTTTGAATAGAATTAGAGAAAGTTATGTGTGTGTGGGCTAACAGATACCCGCTACTCCTTGTAGTCTTGGGTTCATGAGTTGAACGGCTTATTAGGTATTATTTACAATATTTCTAACATTTTACGAAACTCTAAATATAGTTTATATATATATATATATATAGTTTTATATGTAATATAATATCTCATATCTCACTTAAAAATATCTGAGTCTTTCCATATGCCTGAAAGGGCATAACTAAATAGAGACTTAGTCATCAACATTTTTTAAATTTATATCTGAGCTGATAATTCAATTTTCTGAACATTTCTAAGTACCTTAGGCTTCAGAAAGTGACAGAGACAACTGATTTATAGATAGCAAAATTGATTTTTTTTGGCATTCATATTGATATCATATACAATACGCCCAGTTAGTTCCGATAAACAGGAAATGAAATAATTGTTTCGGTATCAATTTGTGATATGATTATGAGTATTTTGCAGTAGATAAGTGGCTTTGGCATCGATGCTTACCCCTATGGCCGTCAGCCTGATGCCTTGTACAATCCGATGAACCTTGATGTTTAGTGCACTCTTGAAACCTGCATCGGCTACAGACCATGGCCAAGTGGGATCGGCATTTTCGGCAATGATCGAGTTGAATACATAGCAGGAGCCGATCTTTAGCTTACGGAATAGCAAGCTGCAGCAATCCACTTCCTGACGGCGCCACGTGCATTCCAAGAACAAGTCCTTGCAGCTGTAGCCGAGGTCTAAGATGCTATCCACGTTAAGCAATGTTTGGTTCTGAAATTCTTCGAATTCGTTAATGTTTAACTGATTTAAATGGTTAGGAGGAGAGATGCGCCAACGAAAGCTCTGCACCAGATTATAGAGCATACTAAGGCGCTGCTCTCTGCGAGTGCTGTGCGCCATCGGAGTTACGTGGGTGGGGCAAATGGTGATGGCTGGAAAAGCAATCTCCGAGACGTGAACGTCGGTTCGGTCGATTGTGGTCTGAACCCAGTATTTGAAGTAACGCTCCGAGGATAATACGCAGACGTAGATAGTCAGCCCAAAGCCAAGAATCATTATTATAATACGGGTCAAGCTGATGGAAGCAAGTGCAGGAGAGTTAGGGCTATAATTAATAAAGTTTGTCAAGTGCTCACCGTCTGAACCAGGAGCATCTGTCCTTTGGCCTATCTAGCGCCAGTTTGTCATCATCATTAACGTCATTGCAAGCGGGCAACTTAATCACGGTGCACATTTCGATGAACTGATTGACGGGCGTGGCAGTTAATCAATGAACAGCAGCGCCGATATTAATATCACAACTTTATGGCCGTATATCAGTCAATGGGCTGATAAGCCCATCCAAACATAACAACTCAATTACTAGAATTGTTAGCATTAATGGATGCCAGAGTCTACTTTCAGCACTGCAATTATCAGTCGAAGCTTTTGCGACAATCGCGTAAATAAAGCCGGAGCAAAGTGTCAGCGCGGACAGTAACAAAATGGTTAAAGTAGCAAACGCTGCCAACGCAGCGGATAAGGATGTGGACAAGAGCTTCATGAAGCTGGTGCGCAACTACTTTCGATACTACTGCGAGAGATCCACAATTCACTGTGTGCGCTATCTGTACGATGCCCAGTTGCATAATGTTGAGAGGTGCTGGCTGTGGGCTCGATAAAGGCTTCTTGATTAATATACTCAGTTTGCAGACTCATCTGGAGCATGCTACTCATCACTAGCGTAACGCTGTGCTGTTCATTCTATTTGCTGGTTGCGGAGCGTTATGGAACGCAGAAGCTACAGACAGTTATTGAAGACTCGCAGTATCCCGTATTCCATGTGCAATTCCCGGCGGTGGGCGTCTGCACGGACAACCGCATCAATTGGAGCAAGCTGGAAGCAGCCAAGGCACAGTTTCTCCCAGCCAATGCTAGCGAAGATATCGTTGAAGCATTTGGCACGCTGCTCAGATACATGGAGACGCTGAGATTTGACAATTTTGAATTTAGTACATCTGAAATGGAGGATACAAATCTTGAGATTGTCGACTTCATTCCGCTCACCCCATTAGCAAATTTTCTGGCACTGCACTGCGAGGATATTCTGGTGCCGGGCTCCTGCAAGTGGCGCCAGACGTCGTTCAACTGTTGCGACTACTTTATGATGGAGAAGACGGAGCATGGCTTTTGCTTGGTATTCAACTCGGAACTGTCGTTCGGCTCCCAAGCGATTTTAGAGCGCGAGGGTTCCGCTTTCTATCCTAGACATAATGCCAAAGCGGGCCAGGGCTCTGGTCTCAACTTCAACCTACTGCTGAATGACAGTTTCAAGCGGCCAGATTCTTCGGTCACGGATAATGTTTTTGTGAATAGAGTGTGCCGTTAATTGAACTTGATTTCCGTTTAATTAAGCAATTTGCAGATCATGATCAAAAAGCCGACGCAAATGACTAACGTGGTCTACTCCATAAGGCCCAACACGGAAACCCATGTGGCAGTCCGACCTCAGATGACACGCACTGACGACACCACACGAAAGGTGCCGCCGTGGCGTCGCAACTGCCACTTTAAGGACGAGCAAGTTGACTTTGGCATCAGCGATGCTGCGAAGCGACTGAAAAAGAGTTCCTTGATCTCCAACTGCCTCACCAACTGTCATGAGTCCTACTTGGTCAAGCTGTGCAATTGCTCACTACCAATTTTCTTTCTCAGAAATGGAAAAGGTAAGCTGGCTGTCTATTAAGGCTTCTCTGACTTACTTATGATAGTCTTGTGAACCAAAGTCAAGAACTGCACTGCGTCCAGTCTGCGCTGCATTTCGCGTCACAATGGTGAGTTCCCGATGCCACACGAAGCATCAGCCATCAACTGAAATGTATCTCGCAGATATTTTCGGTTACGACAAACATTTGGAGGAGGATAGTTACTTCATCGCCAATAAGCCGGGCATGACCTGTCCCTGTCTGGTCGGCTGCAATTTGCTTGAATACTTCACATCCACAACCACGTTGCCATTGTCTTCAAGGGAATTGTACAGCTCATATATACAAATCTATAGCCAAAATTCTGAAATCTGTATTCCTCTGCTCTCTAGGCCCAAGTCATCGGCTTTAAAGGTCTTCAAGGTGGATGTGCACTATCAGGTGGATATGATGATAACGTATCGCACTAGCCTCGAGTTTTCCAGCATTGACCTAATTGGTATGTCATTAATCATATAACTTTCTACACATTTGCTAATGCTTTCCTATTTTAGCTAATCTTGGTGGCATTTTCGGTCTCTTTCTGGGCGCTTCTATGGTCAGTGGAGTTGAGCTAATCTACTTTCTAACTGTGGGATTTGCTCTGCACCTTTATGATAACAATTACTATGTCATTCTACACAGGAATCTCAAGAGGCAATGGGCCACGGCACTGCGTTATTTACGCAACGAAGTGACTCACACCCACCAAGCGGCAGAGCCTGCGCAGGCAGAGTCCAAGAGCAAACTGCGACATCCGTTAAGTCACAGAACCAACACATGGTGAAACTGATTTATTAATCAAAAGCAACTTTGGTTTCATTTCACGAATAAAATAATACTCGATCGAAATGCATGATATTAAAAATGAAATCTTTGCCTTATTCTGATTGAAAGAGAGATGTGTTTGCTATGTATTGTACACTCAAGCAGAGAAGTTTCTGTATGAAACTAATACATCTTATATAAGCATCTCTTAAATCTCTTAAATCTATATTTTATTCATTCACATCAATAAACAATCTTCCTGGGTGTTATTCTGCGTCGGAAGTGCAGCGTTATGGGAGCGGGTGAGTGCGGCGCCAGAGGCGGCTGCTTGGACTTCCTGTTGTCGCGATATAAATACAGATATAGGCCAATAGTGGCGTAGTAGATCAGCTCGATTGCACTGAGCAGCGAGGCGCCCAGAAACAAACCAATGATGCCACCAAAGCTGGCTGAAATTCAAGCAGATAGATGACAGATGATGCATTCGCTGAGTCATCATTGACAGGAACTCACCGAGCAGTTCCACAAAGGTGAAGCGCATATGGGTCTGATACTTAATGTACCAGGGTGACTGAAAGAAGATGTCCAGATGCATGTTAATGGCCCCAGCATCCATCTCTTGCGGTCTGTAAAAGATAGTGTGGTTATGGCCAGATTGAGTCTCTATGAGCTGAGCTGCCTTACTCCATTGCACTGTTGCTAAAGATGGTGTCGTAGACGAGCTGTGAACAGCTGTTGAGGCATTCACACGACATGCTGTCCTTGTACACGTTGTCCACATACTCCTGTTCCAGCGGATGGCGCTCCATGCTGAAAGTCACTTTGAGGAATATTTCGAGTGGCAAATAAATATTTATTATTTGATGAAACATTTACTTACATCGGTGTTCATACAGGCACTTGAAATCAGAGGCTTTGCACTCCGAAAAATTATCTATTATGGGATCAATATCTATATTTCACCAAATTTAACATTACTTCAAGGTTCTACGCACCTTTCTGATGACGGGGAAAGAGCAGAGTTGGGGAGCATTTGCACAGATTGATCACGTGTTCCTGATGGCATTTGGTCCGGCAGTTGCCACGCCAGTAAACAAAGCCCGGCAGATTCTTATAGTGTGGATCATGAACCTCATCGGGGAAGATGCAACGTCTGACTTTTGCAGTAAGAACGCGGGTTCGCATGTCGGAGCCAGTGTACCGTGGCACCATGCTGATTTTATTGTGGCAGTCATGTGGCACAAGCCGAGCTGCCTCGCTCCATTGCTGAGGCTGCTTAATCATGATGTACATGCCACGTAAGCCAGGCATAGCAAGTGTTTTGTTTAGCCGCATGAATATTTCCAGGCCAGTGCCAGGACCAGATTGGGCCGTGCGGCGTGGATAGTACTTGTCTTCTTTCTGTAAACGAGATGCTGACGGATTGTCGATCAACACTGCCAGTCAGGCACTCACCTCCCGCTGTCGCATCTGTTCGCTAATTGCCGAATTGAAGACCCAGCAGAAGCCGAATTCGGTGCGTTGCAGCTCGAAGATCTCGCAGCAATTATGCGGCTTGCCCCTCCATTGGCAGCTTGTAAATAAATCGGTGCACTCCAGATTCAGAGTTTCCAGTACCTTTGCCACATCCAACCCATCTAACTGACTTATCTTTGCGGCCAGCGTTGAATTCTCAAAGAACTCCCCCAGACTCCGCATATCATTCAAGTGCACCCCAGACGCAGCAGCAAAAAAGCTTCTGAACAGCTCCTTCTTCTCTGCGCTGGCATCGCTGCCCAAAAACTGTTCCGGCATCTCTTGCTGCAGTCGTGGCCAGTTGATGCGACTGCGTGGACAGAGCCCCACCGAGGGAAACTGCACAAAGAATATCGGCTGCATACTGTCTTCAATGGTCGTGTGGACGCGTGCGGAGTTGTACAGCTCGGTCAGGTCAACGTAAACAATTGTGGCACAAATGCAGGTGCCCACCAAAATCAGAAACCAAATGAATCTAGAGAATGGAAAGTTGACTATTAATTCACTGACTGATTAATTCACTGGAAGTAGATTTAAATTTGAAATAAATTTATCATCTCGAGACACCAAATTTACTTGGTCTTCTGCATTCAATAATTCTCTATAATATTTAACTCTTTCACTATATTCTCTAGGGTATCTAGGGTATCTAGTGTTATAAATGTTGGAATAGGCTCACCTTTCAAAATGCCGCATTTTTGGATCCGTCAAATAGCGAAAGCCATGCACTGAAGAGTTGGCACAGTACTCCTTTAGGTAGGGTATCATTAGTCCAACAAACTTGCCATCCTTGCAGCAGCCAGCGAGTTTTTGATGACGTGGCACAGTTTTATTGATGTAATTCCCATAAAGTGGCCGACGTGCCGTTGGATGCGGCAGCTCCTGAGGATAGTACATTTTGTGTGGCAGCTGCCGCAGTGCGTCGCAGCCGATGAGCCAAGCGTTTTTGAGCATTCGAGTTCCATTTGTAGACCAGACAAAGCTCCATGTACATTGAACTCAATCAAAAAGCAATTATTCTTGGCGGACAGCGTAGGCTGCTTGGTGAGCGCTGCGCTGGGCAGAGCTTAAATCACGCACACAATTAACACTTGAACGCCGTCTGGATTGGATGGGATGGGATGGGGTCGAGCTGCTACAAGTGGACAAGGACACGCAAGATGTTTACCCAACAATTCTGGCTGGGAGCTCGCACTGGCTCTGGCCAGCGGCAGCATAATCTCCTGTTTGTTCGACTGTTTGCACGTTCATTAAGCGACTGCCTCCTTCCTCGTTTACGTCGAGTGGTTGGAGAATTTCAATTTGCTTTCCATCGGGGGCCGGACAGGAAGAGCTGCTGTGTGACAGATTTTCTTGCCACCAGTCGGTGGGCCGTCGGCCCCGTCAGTTGCTCGACTCTGCTTTGAGTAAACAACTAAAAATATTTTCGATTTATCATTGCGCGTTTTCGTCGTGAGTGTCTTGACGATTGAGTTGTTGTTTAGTTGCCTTTGGCAGTATGATTTATTTGCTCTGCTCACAACTCTCAAATACTTTTGACTGCGCCGAGGAATGCTACAAATTTGTGAGGCAAACACTTTACTGTGACTGTGATTTGGCTGACTTCAAGTCAATTGATACGATCAATAGCAGAGGTCTGATGTGGCATGCGAGTTTTCGGCTAAGACAGCTCAGTCAGCTTAGCCAGCCTAATGAACAGCTAAGGACTATCTGTTATCTCTAATAATAGCCGAGGCCAAGTATTGCCTGTTATTTGAGTTTGTAATGCAATAAGAATATTAGTCAGAAATCAAAAGTCTGTTCGACAAGGAAAAACACTTTAAGCCAAGTAGCTTATAAAGTCTGGCAGCCGAACGTGAGTCATGTCAACGGGGTGCCGACCTAGACCAACTGGGGAACTACCAAGTTCTTAGAATCATTAGCTGCATTGTATTCTTTTTGAGATGCAGGAAAAGGAGATTAGGCAAGGTCGCTATGGAGTGATACAATTTATTATTGGCAAATAAATGTAGATATTTTTATGGCTGCCTTTGAATTTCAAAGAAATTACTTTAGATTTTATGGGAATTCTCTGGCTGAGATTTGAGCCTTTGCCGCTTTAGTTGTGAAACTTTATGATATATAAAATAGTAAAATAAAATGTTGAAAGACAAGCATCAATTTAATTTCCTGCCCAATGATATGGCAGATGCAAAGACATTAACATATAAAGCCCAGATTCGCTCTTGCTCGTGCGTTAATAACTTCCGGTTGCTGCGACAGGATCAAAAACTTTCCCTTTTGGGTTAACTTTCAGCACACGCGTGTGCAACAATTTAGCCCCCAACTGGCGGCTTGTCGACTCCATCGGCGCCAAGGTTCAAGTTCATTTGGCCTATTAAGAGTAGACAGCGCCGCAGTCATGTAAACTTTCTGGTTAGACATGCAAAGCCAGCAGCGTGAGACCCAGTCAACATATATATATATATATATATATATATATATATATATATATATGTATATATATTTATATCCTTGCATACCGCCCACTGCCTAGATTCAGTTGGCGTTTGTCGCCCGTCCGCTCAAAATTCAATCTTACTTTTATGAGCCAAGAGAAACGTGACAACAAGTCGCTGACAGGGCACAAGATGAGCTTCTGCATGTTGCCAACAGACCGTGTGCCAAGTGCCCGCATTTAAGCCATTTAAATATGCAAATTTGGCTTAAAAGGAACTTTAACTCCTTCGTGGTGCTCGTCAGTGTCAAACTTTTGCACGCTAATTTGCATGTTTAGCACCGCGCGGCATTGTCTTCATTTGCACTAGGAGTCCTGCCGCATGCCGTGCCCCTTGCCCTGATGGGACCACCTAACTACGCTATAATTGCGTTTATCTTTTGATGACTGAATCCCCGCTGAGTTCCATAAATACTCCTGCTGTTAGCGTCTGTGCTTTGTGCTCTGTTCGTGTCAAAATCATAAACAAGCCACCAAATGCCTGTTAATTATTTAATAATATTAAAGGATTACCAGCCATGAGGCCAAGTGCCAAGAGGTGATTGATGATTCTCGTCCGCCTGGCAAATGCCGGCTAAAATACATATTGGCAAATGTTTGAGTTGACTTCGAGCAAAGATTCGTCAATTTGGCTGATGAGCTGCAAAAGCGGACAAGGCTGCACTGCGCCTGGCTAGAAGCGACGCCATTTTGTTTATACCCACTTCCGCTTGCATTGATTTCAGCTGCGTTCTGACTTTTTGCAAGTAATTTGAATAATTTTCTAAAGAAGTGTAAAATTTACATATAAAATGCTTGCGTGTGTGTGTGTGTGTGTGCATCCCGGTAGATCCCAGTTGCCAGTTGCCAGTTGCAACATCAAGATAAAGACGAAGCCAGAGATGCTGCCAGGGGCAGGCACAGCTCACACCCATGTACGGCACGGCAGCTGCAAGGACTCGAATTCTGTGAAGACAGCTCCTAGTGCTGGCAATGCTTTTAGCATGTCTTTTGCAAATGCAAATGTTTATACGCAATTGAGGAATAAACAAACGCACACTATGTGTGCATGTTTCAATGTGTCTGTGCCTGTGTCTGTGCATGTGAATGCGCTTGTGTGTGCGTAAGCTCCCAACTTTTGTCCTTACAGCTTGCCATTGAAAGAGCTACTAGCATGCATGTGAACCTCAATTTGAATTATGAACTTGGCAAAATTAAGAAAACTTTTTATAATTGATGTTATGCATTTTAAATCCGTTCCATTGCTTTGGTTCTGGTATTCTTTATACAGCTTTTCCGTTTTTCCATTCATACTTTGCATTTTTCATTTCTTTATTTCATCTGCTGCTGCAGTTCCCAGCGAGTTCAAAGTTTAAGCGCATCGATTTGTTGCTCTATCCGAGCTACTTATATAAGCAAACGCTTAAAAGGGACGTTGACTGAAGGTTCCCATTGAACTTTAATACCTATGCAGTTTTGTAAAAATAGCACTAAAACTGTTACCGGATTGCAGTTAAATATGATTGGTCCTGTGAACCATTTATTCAATATTCAAACTAATCATAAGAAGCTTAGGAGGGACTCTAACGCTAGCAGCTGCCAACTCTGCACAGCATGGTGCATCTGCCTGAGATGCTTTGCGTATGCCTGATTACTTTGACGATACGCAGTGGTATATTAATTTGGGTCTCTTCACACCTCTGGCATGACATGGGCATTATAATGAAAACGGCATTAACACATATAAAATGCAATAAACGCTGAGGAAGCCAGAAGAACAACTCGACTGTTAAGCTACACACGTCAACATGATGCAGTACTTCAAGCGTGTGTGGGGGTGGCTGAGGGTGGTTGCCTTGTTGTCTGTGTGAAAGGCATTTGCACAATTTAAGCACCCGAGAGTTTAATTTTGGAACTTTGTTTAACAACTTTTTAAATGGCGTTCAGCGCGCTTGTTTATGTCACATTGTTGGCTGTAAATTTAAGCAGGTCGAAACTTAGCTGACGTAAAATTAACAAATTGCAATCTATGGCATTCGCAGCATTTCAAATGTAAATACTTTCGCCTTTATCTCAGAGATGATGTTGCCTTTATTGAGTTAAGACCTCGTGTATTTAGTCTCCATTACTTTAATGCTGAGACGTGTGTCAGTTCAGCTATTGAAGCAACGTCTTTCAAAATAATAGCCATCAATCAATCTCCACTGATTATCGCCGCCAGCCTGCCAATCTATAGTGCATTATGTATAGATACGCAGTACAGTTTTGCCTTAAATTGGCTCAGCACCTGTTGCCTGCTGAGGTACGCAAAAAAAGTGTATAACGCATCAACTGAAATTGGCTTCTGATTAATAGCTTTCAATCATTGTAGTGGACAAATTTTCTGTCTTAAACCAGACTCTGGATTAATATGAAATATAGAAATATTTGAGAATTGCTTGCTTAAGTTTTGTTTAATACACAATTTTTATTTAGCTAGATGTTTGTTATTTTCTAAATATTAATTAAATAAAATATAAATTTTCCAGTGGTTTTTTAACAATTTTTAATTAATTTAGTTAATTTCCTTATCATGTTATATTTGTAGTAGAAAGCTCAGTGCAGCGCTGAAACGGACCTGGAGTCAACTGTGCTACGCATCGGCTGCATCAAGTGTATAACAGTTTCACGACTGCGCATTGCCTAGTTCGGTTTTGGCGCCAATTCGTCAGCTGTATGCTATGCCGGCGCGCGCGCTGGAGCCGAGCGCAGCGCACAAAAGTGTGCTAACCAAATCGAACAGTGGGCCGCTGCAATGAATATGTGTGTGTATATGTATATGTGTGTGTGAGTGCCGCACGAGCTGGGCAATGGTAGCTTCTTGCAAGCTGAACGGCCATCATCGTCCTCGTGTTTGGTTGCGCGCCACGATTTGAGGTTCTTAAATGCCAGCAAGTGTTTGGGCTCGTCATTCAGTGCCAAGCACGAAGCCGAACACCGTCGCTGTTTGTCGTTGGCTACGCTGCTGTCGGCACCGTTAGTCGTTGTCGTGGCACGTCCTGTCGTCGCCGCTGCTGCCGCTTGCCAAGTTTCGCGTTGTTTTTGAAGTTATTCCCTCGCGTTAGTTACATCAGTGACGTTCGGAACGCATTGCTCATTCGAACGCGATTGCCAAATATTTGTGAACGTCTTCGCCTCAGCGCAATGAACAAACAAAACTAATAAAACAAAGTTCGCTACACTTAATTAGACAGCAGTTAATTAAATATATTTATTTTGTGAAAAAAGTGTCAATTAAATAAAATTAAATTAAATTTTAAATATTTTTAAAAAGCTAACAACAAATATTTTTGTTTTTTTGTGTTGTTTAATATATTTATTTAATAAAACAAAATATTTCACAAAAGAGGAAGAGCTTACGAATTATACAAAATAAAACTCAAGGTAAACAACATCATTAGAATCATTTAGCCCGTAAGATTATATGATAGTTAAGATTTTATTGTTTTTTTTTTTAAATACAATATATTTATTAAAACAATGATTTGCTAAATGAATTTTGGAATTTTCGAGTTACTTTACCTCAACAGTTCTCTTAACACTATTTCTTATAAGTATAGAAGTTTTAGTTAGTATGTATACATATACGTTTGGATCTGATTAAAAAACTCTCTAAATAATTGAATAATTCAAAAAGTTTTAAACCAATTAAGAGAGCAATTAAAAAAAACTCATTGCAAACTACTTAAAAGAAACAAGTTAATTATATTTCACTTAATGCTCATCCCGTGTGGATTCTGTGCAGAGGACACCGCGGAACAGAGACTGCTTCGTTAAGCGATTAATCATGCTAATATATTAGCCAAGTGAAATTCAATTTGGAGCGCAACGCGAGTAAATAGCACCACACGAGCACCAGGCGACAGGATGCCAAGCAATATATAAGAAAAATTACCCGAAAATACCAACGAAACCAACAACAGGCACAACAGCAGCAACAGCAACAGCAACAGATACAACCACAACAACATCAACAAGCTGCAGGCAGTGAAACGAGAAATTGCATTCGACGGGAACGCGAACAGGAGCTGCAGCTGTGCAGCCCCTGAGACACCCACGACAGTGAAGCCGCAGCTTACTCAAGAGGTGAGCTATAAGTGTGTGAAATGAATATTGGCTTATTTTTCAGCATGTTTCGAAAGCAGCTTACCTAGCTATAGTTAGCTAGCTCGATCGAGCTTTTTTTAGAAATCGACGCCATTAATTAGGAAACATGTTGGTGGCCTGCCTTTGCAAATTAAGCTGTATTAATTTGGGAAATAGTTTGCAGAAAGTTAACGAAATATGGCCTGCTGTTTGGGGCCAGTGTTATTGCTCAGCAAATTAGTTGGCCTTTTGAATGGGCCAAATAAACAAACAAACAAACAACGAGGACGCAATGGGACCGAGGGCCTTTTTTCCAGGAAAAAAGAAAAGCAAACAAATGCCTTTAGCGATTTTTTTATTTTGTAGTTTTTCCATTTGAAATGTAAAACGACGTTGGGCAACCGGACAGACGTCAGGTCTACGACAAGTATAACATTTAGGTTAATCATACGCCATGTCGTACGACGGCAATGGCTCTAGACGCCTGCCTTGTTGACTATTTAGCATAAATTAGTAAGTTTTCACTCTTGGTGTTGACCGGGGCGCCAGCCAAGCAAACGTTGCGCCCTGGCCCTGGGCTAACTTTTGGCATTGACAGAAATAAATTTCTTTCAAATAGCAGACAAGCTATCGCGGCTCGAAAGCAAGAACCGGACGCCGCCTCTGGTGCCTCCGTTGGCTGTCAGGTGAAGTGCTGCTAGTTGTCGCTTGCAGCATCTGCGTGCTGTTTGCCAGCGCTGCCTCACTTCCTTATTATTTAAATCAATTTTAATTTAATCATTTTATCGTTCTAATAAATCATAAACAAGGCGCCAGGCAAGAAGCGACGAGCAGCACCAGGGCTCGCGACAGTAGTCTGTAGAGACTGCTTAGCTTGAATTGCCTTGGCTTCGCTTGGCTTGGCTTGGCTCGGCTTGGTTTGCCTTGATTGTTATTAACAATATGCGAGCATGTAGCGAAAAGCTACAGACAAAACAAAATTTAAATAGAAAATTAAAGCGATGGCGACAATGACAACGCCGTTGAAGATGATGACGATGATGACGATGACGAAGCCGGAAACAAAAGAAAAAAGTTTCTTCATTAAAATTTTTAATGACTTTCTCTCTATTTGCGCAAGGTAATGAAAGTCAACAGAATAACTATGTTCATGCGAAATATTTATGTATGCGCACATAGCCCATATTTACCTCAGATGCGAATGCAAATTTTACACAATATTATTCGGCTAAATGGTTTTTCCTGTGCGCGATTCATGTGACTAAAAGCCAGTTAAATGCATTATTACAAATTCATTATTTAATTCGATACAAAATCCAGATTTGTGATTGTTAAATAAAATATTATTAAGGATTTGCGAACTTTGCAAAATAAGATAAAAACCTAAAATAAATATTAAAGATTCATACGTCAGTTGGATATTTAAAGTAAATAAACTTGTTCATTTCTGTCATCCTCTGTGAATCTTCTTTGAGCAAGTTGACCAGTGTTGCATGACTCGAATAAATTTTCTACTCAGCAGTGGCACTAAAATAACTATCTGCGTAATAAAAAAAAATAAAAAAAAATATATATATATATATATATATAAATAATAGTTATCTCATGTTAACACGGTTAAGAATTAAAGAAGAAAATAAATTTTTAATTTAAAATTGACAACTTTTAAAAAGCTAAAAAGCTTAAAATTATTTTTGCTTATTGATTTCCTAAATGCAAAATGTATTTTATTATTACTAAAACATATATATTTGAGTTGTATGTAAACTTAGTTTTCATTGGCCTTGCAGGCTTTTCGTGGAAACTTGTTGAATATTTGCTCTTAGTAGTGAAAAATATTTTATTGAGAGTTGGTTGCTGGCAGACCATTTTATTTCCATTTAATTAAATGCTTAAAGAAAGTAAGCTTTGTTATGCTAAATTGAAAGTATTAGTCCAAACTTTTTTGCTAAGAGAAATAGCCAAATTTTAGAACCTGAGCTGCAAATCAAAGCAATTCGAATAGCTTTATTATTCAAAAATATAAGAACACTCCAAAGTAAGTGTATTTAATATTTGATATAGGAAAGGAATGGCTTTGTCGTAATTTACCTTTGCGCACATGCAAAATATTTGGAATTCCAGTGAAGTTTATTCAATAAATGGAATTTAATCAAACAGATGTACATTAGCCACTTTCAGGCCGTTGTTGTGAGGAAACGCTTGGCATTTAAGTAGCTTACTTCAAGCTATTCAATTAATAGAGAAAATTCCAGAAATAGAAAATCGTTTATGTTGCTTATGTTATTTGCGGAGCTGCACTAATGTGGTTGCTGAATCATTAAGCTTTTATTGATTTTCTGATTCAGTTAGAAGGCACGCACATGAGAAGGTTTCTAAAACGCCAACTAATTAAATCTAATTACCAAGTAATATTTTCCCACAACACATGACCTATACAATTTCTTATCTTGCGCGCCATTAAAGCCGTGCGTACAGCAGCCATAGACACAATAATAAGCAGTCGGCTAGCACCAGATATACCTTAGGGCGGGGTGTAGATTCAGTTCCAGCTACAGATAGGGAACACAGAAGTCAGACACTAGTTTTCAGCTAGAATATATGTGCAGCTTGGCATCTGCCAAGTCCCGTCCCGTCTTCATCCATACTTCTCCCTACTTACAGGGTATTAGTGCGCGTAGTAGAATAGATTAACAATCAAAGGCCACACACAATTAACGCATAATAATACCCCAGCCTAAAGAGCTGTATATCAGCTCTGTGCTGTACGCTGTATCCGATAGTGTGTGTAAACGTGTGTTTTACGACTTAGCTTTTGGCACGCCCCCTTCTCCAGCTTTGTCCCTCCACGATGTGTGTACGAAGGTGCGTGTGTTTTACGAACGACAACGCAACCAAAGCAGAGAGCTCGCTAAACTATTTATTTGCATATAAATATTTCAATACTGGTGCAAAGGCAAATGCCTCAGTTCACGCATACATGCTCAAACAAACAAAGACACACACACACACACACACACACAAGCGCGCACACTCTCACACTTGTCAAGACATTCGCTTGTTATTGGAATAAGTTGTGCCTGCTGCGGCCGCAATACAAATGTGTAAAGAGGCGAGCAGCAGTGAGTGGGGCAAGGTGGGCAGGTGAACTGGAAACTGCCGTGTTCTGTGGTGGTCTCCATGGCTGCACATCTGTAATTGAAATAGTTTGCCAGCCAACATGTGGTATGTGTGGAGAGCCAGAGAGAGAGAGAGAGAGAGGGAGGGAGTGAGCATAGGCTGAACATGTTTTCAATAAAACAAAAGGAAATCCATTTGTCACAGAAGTAATTGTTTGCGCACAGGCCTGCCGAGCTCAGGGCCCAAAAATAATGAGTGGGTTACATGCCTATTCAAAATACACACAAACACACACACACACTCTTGGGCGCAGCAAACGTCACAATTTATTTTTGTTGCATTGTTTTAAGCGTTAAATGCGATTCCAATTCAGTTCAGTTTACACTTTTAACAGTAGGCGCCGTTTTAGAACAATGAAAGGCAAACATCAACTACACATTTCCTCTCATATATCACTGTGTGTGTGTGTGTGTGTGTGCACAACCTGTATGCCGCATGTGCCTTTTGTTTTCCACTTGAACGAAACACAAAACTAACTACCGAAAGCTTGACTAACAAGCGATGCAATTCAAAACAATTTCTAAAATCAGTTGCATAGCTTAAATCAAAAACAAACACAGAGAGAGAGAGAGAGATAGACAGAGAGAGCGAGAGCGAGACAGAGCATGAACACAGCATGCAAAGCCCAAGCATTAAGCACTAAATTGTTCGAGCTGGTAGTCAAAAATCGGGCCCTCATCAGGAAGCAGGACACATTTAAGTATCAACATGATGTACATAATGTTTTACGACTGTGCCGCTCATAAAGCAACGCAAGTGCAATTACCACAGCAACAATAACGATAACAGCAACAGCAACAGCAACAGCAACAACTATCGACAATGCAACAATGTTTGACCAAGTTGCGTGTGTGTGGCAGGCAAGCAGTGAGGCACTTAAAATGTTTCAACCATTACCGCCAGAGTCACAGTGGGGTGGGGCTGAGTGGCCAAGAGTTGATGCCACAAACTGTTTCAAATTTGGCAAAATGTTCATAATATGTCAAACAATTTTCTCTTTACTCTACTTTTTAAACAATCACATAAAATGTGAAATGTCTCATAAATAAATGATGGAATTCATGTCGAAATTTTGCTAAATCGATTATGCAAATGTTCAATGAGCTCGCACTTAAATCTACAAAAATGTGCTTAAAGCCGTTCAGTTGACAAGCAAACAAAGCTTTAAAGCCTCCTTTGTCTGACAGCCCATCAGCAAAACAAACTAATCTGAAGACCTTCACTTGCGAGCTACTCTTCGTTTAGACAGCCCAAGGTTTAATAGGCTTAATAGGTTTAATAGTAAATAAAGCGTTTTCCATAAAATGAATTGAAAATCGTTTCGAAGAAAAATGCATAAAAAGAGAAATTAAAAATTTTTTTATTCCTTTAAAGAGCTGTTCGAAAATCGCTTTGTTTTTTATTGGTAATAATTGTAAAGTATCGAATTTTTTCAATAATTATTCGGCTCGGCCTCAAGTCAACCTTCTGCTTGAGCAAATATGCAATGGCTACTTGAGAAATCTGACAGCAGTATGAAGAGGACGGTCCGTCGGCTTCGGCTGCTGCTGTTAGGTGCGTGTGTCCGTTGGATTTCATGAAAGGTCACCACAGTCTGCGTCGCGTCGCGTCGGTTGGCAGCGTTGGCCGTCATTGCCGTCTCAATGGCGGCACACTTGTAACACTAATGAAAATTCCAATGAACTGTCAGGCACAAGGGCTACGTCAGCGTCCTTGGCACAGTGCCAGTAAATTGTGTCCGAGTGGTCATAATTTGGGGTATGACAGAGCCGTCGACGTTCTAACCATAACATAAAATGCAGCGAACTTGAAATTTTTCCAGCTTACAACTGCAAATGTAAGTGAAGCCAAAAGTATTACCCTTACAAGACCCGAAACCCAGCCCAGGTGGGGTCTTGGCGAGGCGCGTGGCAGCACTTTGTGAATTGCCTTGCCGTATGTGGGCTGGCTGGTTGGCTTCAGGCTCGTCTTGTTAATAACTTATGACAGGTTGGTAGGTCGCATGAGCTACAACAAAGCGCCTTGCCAGAGTCAGCTGTGGTGGTGGTGCTGCAGCGGTTGCTGCTGTCGGTTGGAAATGATTAATGAAACAATTTTTTATGGGCATCTGGCCAAAAGGATTGAAGCCAGAGATATGTGTTTGCTTTGTTACTTTGCCAAAGCAAGCTGATAACCACATACACGGAGTAACATACATACAAAGCTGCCACAGCGGCCACAGAGGCCACAGATCGAAAACGTTTAATCATTGTAGCCATCGAATTTCAATTGAATGTGGCTTCAGATATAACATGGATAAATCATAAATAATGCATTTGAATAACGTTTTTGCTTATGCATAGATGCTGAGATATCCTCGCGGGGTTCTTTGAAACTTAACCGTGAAATTTCGAATGGAAAGCAGCTGATCTGATCCCAGACACGCTTCAATATTTTGTCACTAAATCCCAGCACGCGCCGGCACTTAACAATTTGGGCGGCTTATGCTGTCGCCATTGCGCCGTTGCGAGGCCAATAAATAATTTGGAAACTTTCGCATTTCCACGAATTTGCAGTTCAATTGCGCTAATTGACTTTATGTCGGGCGCCAGACCTGAACTGGGCCACTGGCACAGCAGCAAACAAACTTTGTGACAGCAACAAATGCGGGCGGTTACAAAAAACCGAAAGAAATTAAACGAATTGACATGTAATATTCGAAGTGGCTCCTGCGCCAAGCCAATCCAATACGAGTCGGCTCCTGCACAAGTTTAAAACTCTACTTGAGCCATGTCCTGCGCCGTGGCAAAGGAGGCGATGGAGGCTTGGCTGAAGTGTGAGCAACGCGAAAAAAAATTAAATGAAAATCATAATAAATTTGAATATTTACAAAAATTGGCTGAGGCAAGGGACAGCTACATCCAGACGCATTCAACAGTGGCTGCAGAAAGTTTCTGAATTGAAAAATTGAAAATAATGAATGACACACACACACATACACACACACCCATAGGCACACACAGGCACACACAGAGGCACCCACGCAGAGCTGTTAAACACAAATCGCTCAAAATTGCTGTCGTAAATACAATTTTGCAGCAAACCTGCTTCACCTCCCTCGGCCACGCCCTCTTAATTTCCAACAAGCCGCAAGGCAACCCGCTGCCGGGTAAAACGACAGATTTGAGTGACAATCCACAAGTAACGGCTGCAGGAAGAGTAAACAGCTCTAGCCGCTTGCTTACCTGACGCTTCTGGTGTGTGTCACTGGCTCTCTCTCACTTTGTGTGTGTGTATGTGTAGGTGGGCGTTTGTGGGTGTATGTGGCTTACACATTTAGGCTCTGCCGCCAGCGGGGCGCCCGCATGGCGGCTGAACTCACGGCGCGACGCAACGCACAGGTATTTGAATTCATTACTTTGTGGCAAGGATTTTACATTTGGCATTTGGCTGCCTGGCGGCGCACGCTGTTCGCTGGGTAAATTATGTTTTTTACAGCAAATTATGGCACTGAAATTAAATTCATATTTTCATGATCGCAAATAGGCTCAGCAAGCGTTTTTTTTGCTGGTTATGCCTTTTTTATACCCTATGCGACCGAGCGAAAAGCAGCATATTCGTTGTGCTCGCCTAATGCATATTTACTTTGTGGTGGCAATTAGTCTTGAAGATATTTTATAGCTAATTAAAATGCTTTGTTTCGAAATGAAAGAAACGTTTCCCTTACATTTTATTGCCCCATTACAGTGTATGGCGCAGTCGTATGACTTTGAATTGAAACTTGCGTTGCTGGTTTTGTGCTCCACGGGCTCTGCCAGCACTTTTGTCCGTCTATTTATATTTCTAATTTGCACCTTTTTGACCAGCGATGTTTTTTATGACCTGCATTTGGTTTTGTAAATTTCTGCGGCGTCTCGAGCTGTTTTGAATATTGTGTTTGTATTCTTGTTTTTGTTTGTTTGCTTTTCCTTGAAATATTTCGTTCGTGTTTGGACTTGCATACGCTTCTGCGGAAGAATTTTTAGCATTAATAAAGCGCCTGAGTTGGCATAAAACATCAAGCCACAAATAATATTTTGCTTGCCGGGCTCCTTTTTTTATTTGTAGCCAGCAAAACGGGAATGCGAAAAGAAATACCAAAAACGTAGTCTGCCTTTGTGCGCCGCCCCCTTTTGCTGGCATTCAACTGCCCGTTTCCGTGTCTGTGCATGTGTATTCAATTTGGTGTGTGTGTGTGTGTGTGTGTGTGTTTGTAGACCCATTTACGCGTGATGTGTTTCCTTAACCAATTAGCCTGAAATAAGAATTTGCTTTTGCCACCTGACAGCTAAGCAATTCGAGCGAAGTTATCTGCCAGTAACTCCCTCTTATTATACAGAACATCAAGCGCGAGTGCAACGACTGCACTTCGTGCCATATTGCCTTTTAAGGTTAATTTCGTGTGTTAATTAGCCATAAAATTGTGTGCAAGAAAACAGCAACCGGAAGTAATAGCAGCCACAGCAGCTGCGGCAAGTGCGATAAGTGAAACTTTAATCAAGTGCAGGCATTCAGGCATTGGGGCACTCGGGTCATGTGGCAAGTGAGGCACGAAAATGAGTTGCATGTTGGCCCATTTCAACATGCTAATATGCAGTTGATTGGAATGTCACTCGAAAGCCCCAAAATCCCCAACACACACATGTGGGGAATCAAGCTCAACTCAACCATTTCAGTTTCTCACTCTGTTCAGCTGTCACAGAATTTCACAATTGAAAACAACAAGAAACAAAAGAATAAAAACGGCAACGATAAACTTGGCCTAAGAGATTGTGGGCAAATGGCCAGGTCTGGTCGACTGCATTCTGGCTGTTACATTATATGGCCAAGACTTGCGTGTGGAGTAAATCGATGTAGCAAAGATTTTAGCCATGGCATTTGCTGTGTAAATCATATTAGTCATCAGGCGAGGCACGCACACATGACGTATACGCTATTTCTACATGAACATAAATTTTACCACGGAAAATTGTTTTCGCACAACGATGTAATCAAAATAGATATAGGCATATTACTAATAAAAATATATAAGTGGCCATTTTGCGACATCATTAGAGCTCGTCAATAAGCGACGTCCCAATCTTTGTCTTTCGACTCGTCAGCGTCTTCTGCCACGACTTTGACCTTTGTTGAACGTTGGCCGCTGGCCGCTGGCCGCCGTCCGTTTGCTTGGAGTCGACGACGTTAATGTTCTATGTGGAATCGCCTGGGGTATTTTACTGGTGGTTTCGTCTTTTGTTTCTGGTGGTGATGCTGCTGCTGCTGCTCCTCTGGTGTCTGGGACCTGGGTAAATATTGGCTCGCTGATGAATTTGCCTGCTATTCTCTGAGACGTGACTTTGTCAGCTTGTCATTATATCAAAATTATTTTCTCTGCTAGTTGAATTGTTTCGCAATGGAGTTATGTCGTTCACACGTGCTAAGCTGCCGGAGGAAACGGCTTGGAAGCTGGGGCCAATTTGTAATTTACTCATGCTCGTACATGGCGCCCAGTTTCTCTTCATTTTCTTCAATTTTCCAAGAAAATATATATTTGAATACCCTGTACATACGAAGGTACTGGGAGTAGACTGTAGACATCAGACTTTTGAAACCATAAGTCTTGAATATATATCATTTAAGCTTAAGCCTTTTGGGGGCAAATCTGTCGACAGCTATTGAAGTTTGAGTAGCTCGAAGCTGATGCACAAATTGAGATAATTTAAGAAACAATTAAGTAGAGAGCATCTGCACGTCGTATACCCTCGATAATAGCATATTCATACACTGAGTTGTTATCATATTAGATGACAGGCAGATATTTTTGCTAAGCATGTGACTGGAATTTATTTTCTAGCAAACTCAAAAATTTGCTGTGGAAGTATTAAAGTGGAAGTTCATAATCAGAAACGTTGCCAGAACGCAAATGATGCGAAACACTTTAACTTATTGCCCTTGCGTTTATTAACGCCAACTTGGAAATTGGGGCCAAGCAACTACTTGGCACGCTGCTAATAAAACATATGCGAACTCATCAAAAACTAAACTTTAAATATGTATGCCCTCCGGACTTCAAATGAAATGCGTGCGTGCGTTTCCCAAATGAAAGCAAAGCAGGGCAAAGCCAAAGAATACTTCGATTCTATGTATATATATATATATATATATATATATATATATATATATATATATATATGTATACAGTGGATGAATCCACCTGACAGCAGTGCGTGGTTCAGTGAAGCGGAAAGCGACTGTTGCCTGAATCACACAGGGCACAGATGAAAAGAGCTATTTGCGTTTTACCTTACGCGCAGCAGCCAGACATGTAAGCTGAACTTGTGAACAATAATAATAATAATAATAATAATAATAATAATAATAATTGGGTGTAGCTCTTACATATGGGACCAAATGCTCAGCCAGACTTTGGGCCAAAAGGGTTTGCCAAACATGAATGATAAGTTAAGTAACATTCGGGACTCAAATGCTTGAGTTATGTGCGCCGAAAAATACATTTTTTATCTAATCAAAGTATCGAATTGTGATAACAAGCGCAGAGTGCAGTATAGAGCTTAAAATATTGTTTTTATTTAACAGCTGGAATAATTTGCTGTGCTGCGTCTGACCCATCTTAACCCAAAATCTAAATTTAATTGAAATATTCACTAGTATGACTTTTATTTGGCCAAGTCAATAGAAAATGAATTTGTAGACTGCAAGCAGCTAGCTACACGAAGCCTACGATAAACTTATCCGACTCTGAAATTCAATTGCACAATCTATGCTTACTTCAGTGGGTTGAACAGGACGCTTTTTGCACAGTTCGTGTCAGATGCTGTTATCTGACAGCCAGCAGCTTGAACGTTCGCACTTCACTCTTCGAATTAACAACAGTATTTAATTATTAAACACGGCACTCTCAGGGGAGGCGTCCTTGGTGACGTCTGTGACTGCGAATGTTTGTTTGTGTGGGGACAACATGTCGTATGAGCAATATGCCACTTAACGGACGCTCGATTGGGCCAATGACAGGCGGGGGACGTTGATTGCGATGCGTGGCAGCTACCTCGACCCGTTGTCGTTGTTGTTTTTGTTTTTCTGTCCAATCATTATTCATTGCGTGACAAGCGCACTAAATGTGTCCCCGCATGAGCGCGAGCCTGTGCTTTCCTGTATCCCAGTGTTTACCCGACTAAGGTTGTCAATAACTTTGAGCATGCCAAAGGTATGACACGCAAGCGCAAAACAACAATGGACAATGGAAAAGTGCAAAGCCCGGAAAAATCTCAGAAATGAGATCACTTCCATTCATCAGCTCGACTAGCCGACACCCTGTAACGGACAGATGAGCTTAGCTTGCATTAGTGCCAAAGGACAAACGATAACTAATTTGGCTGTATTAGGTTTTCGCTGCATTTTAAAGTCTTTTGGCCTCGAAGGGTAGTCCAAAAAGACGCTCTAGCAATGGAAGAAGCAGAACAAATCGCATCGGTTTATGGCCAAAATTAATGTCTCCCATTATCGCGGAATCCACTTTAGTAAAACCATCAGTTGTTCTGGTCGCTGCTGCTGCTGCGTCCTTATTTGTCCTTGATTGCTGTAAAAATGCGAGTTGCTCAGTGCTTCCGCTTGTTGGGCTGGAGTTAGCCTCATTTAATTTGATTTTAGCTGTATTGTTGATTTCTTTAGCGGCTGCTCTGCTGCTGCTGTTGTTGTTGCCATTGCCATTTGTTTGTTTTCACTGGATTCCTTGCGTGCCATGACACTAAAGGCCCAAAAGGTCCTGCCATTCGGTTTTTGGTGTAAATATTTGTGACATAATTAAGCAGCGCTGAGCATGATACCGCCAGGGACCAACGCCAGCGCCGCCACCGCATTATCAAATCAGAAAAGGGACAGCTTGCAAAGGCGAAAATAAAACAAATATCAGATTGTGTGGATAGCTCGACGCACGCGTGATTAAATTCCATTTGTAGACAGAGCTCAGCTAGTCGACTCGAAATACATATTTACTGACATTTTAGTGCCTTACCGACTCTTTCGAGTCCGTGTTTGAGTGCTCGACTCACATAAAGATTGGTAAGATTTGAACACCGTTGCCGTTGCCATTGCCTTTGCCATTGCCTTTGCCTTTGCCTTTGCCTTTACCTTTGCCTTTGCCTTTGCTTTCGCCTTTACCATTCGCATTGGCCATTGCCAATGCCATTGCCATTGCGCTTGCTTTCGACACGGCTCGAAGAGCGCTTGCTTTCGCTCGCCTGACATTTGTGTGTTTACTTAAAAACGCTTGGGGAGCAATTTGAAAGATTTAAGCCAAGATTTATCGTACAACACTGAGTGGGTGACGCTGATAGGCACTGATAACAGTCCTCTCACATAACGTACGCCTAGGCAATTTGCATGGGAGACTCGCACGGGAAAAGGTTGTTCAATGTCAATATTCCGTGAGCACTTCGTTTGCCTCTCGGCTAACGATTCCAATTCAATGATAGTGCATAAAATTAATGTATGTACTCGCATCGAAAATTCAACAGCCAAAAAGGACGTTTGAAGCATTTATGGAGGCATGCCATGAAAATCTATGGCACTATGGCACAGCCTGATAATATCTACGGAGCCAGTCCTTGACACTCGCTAGACTTGGCCATAAAAATAGCTTATTCACTACCTTATTCAGGCCCCGCAAGCGTTCATTCACAGATAGTTGTCGACGTGCTGTCAGCGTGCTGCTTTGAGTTCCATTAAAATAACAGAACAACGAAAAAGAAAACGAAAACAGCAACTGAAACGTTGTAAATTGAAGGCACATTCGTGCGACAGGCGCTAGTGAAATCGCTTTCCTTCCATGTAATTACAATTCACTGAAAATTCGACAAATGGCCAACACGAGGAACAGGCACAAGTAATGGCAGCTGACTAGCTAAAAGCCATTTGTTGCTTGTCGCCACATTTGAATTTACAGATTGTTTTTACATTTTACAATTTAGGCCTGGCAATGGCTCTGGCCCCACAGCCGAAATGACACTTTGCTCCATCGATTTCAATTGGAAATTGGCTTTGTTTTCCATAATTAAAAGAAAACCCCCCCACCTAAGCTCTTAGGACTCATTTAATATACCGAGCTTATTTGCAAATATTTATTTTTAAATTTCTATAACAAATGTTACTTATTTCCTTTGTATATCATTTAAAGCAACGCTTTATCAATAAGCAGTACATTTACTACATATGTAAAGTCTTCTATTGTTAAGTAAATTGGCATTCGGGTACGGTATTTGATTTCGTTTGACTTATTCTGCTGCATCCTGTTGTCTTTTTTTCTGAGAAATCGTATACATTTTCTAGATCTAAGGAAATATGGTATTTTGCTTCAAGTAGCTTGAAACCATTTTACGTCGGAGAAAATCAATTTTCTGAAGCTTTTTTCTCTTTAATTTTTTACTAGAATTTAATCCACAAGTCAAAACTTTTTGTAATAAGCTTTTTCTCATTACTTCTTGACAAGGTCAATTATTTCATATTCTTCCCTAATAAATTCAAAGAATTTTACAAGTTTCAAAGCTCTATTTATTTTAAGTCAATTAGGAAAAGACGCCTTGTTGCGAGACTTGTTTGCTTTCAAATTGTAAACTGGGAAAAAAGTTGGCCCATATACGATAATAAAGTTTACCAAACATTCGATCTAAGTAGCTTTCACGACGTGTTATTAAAGGCCAATTAACGTCGTCTTCTGATAGCCTTCAATTGCTAAGGACACTCGCACTTGATAACTAAATTGTAATACCGAACAGAAGTGTGAACAAAATGGTTCGCAATCAGTGCTTAAGACTGGGTGCTGGCAGGCGTTCAGTTAACTTTCATTCGGCTATTCAATGACTTAACTGTTTGGGCGCCTTTTTCAGGCCCGCAGAGAGATACAGAAATGGGCGCATGGGTCTGGGTCTGGGTCTGGTCCATATACAAATTGCTGCCGTTGCCGACGTCATTTGCATGGGCACCATTGGTGAAAGGGTCGGATTTGGCATTGTGCCAAGTGGAGGTCAGCTTTAAGGTTGTTTCAATTAAATTTCTGTGCCTTGCCCGCCTCCAGCCAGTCAGTCGTCCACCAGGCGATGCTGCACGACTCCGGCATATCCACTCAGTTAGGTCCACACACACAGACACACGCACACAGAGACAGTTATGTAGGGGTCGGTCATGTACGCACGCCATATGAATTTGCTTTTATTCCGGACTTTCAACTGGTTTTTGCTTTTCTCTTTACTGTGGTATTTCATGTGGTTGCGTGTTTTTGTGCTTCGTTCTTTGAGTAAGTTTCTTGGGTCGGAGGCTGGGCTACTTGAAGAGTCAACACTTTTGGGCATGCAGGGATCCACTAGGCTCACATTTTGACTTACTGCACATCAACGGCCTCATCATGCTCATCGTAAGTAAAAAAATGTGCGCAACATTTTTTTTGGTCCTTCTGCGTGAGAAATGCGCCAGGAAATTGTACTAAACAGCAGAAAAACTGACAAAATACGAGCGCAAGGCGCTGCTGTTGCGGCTGCTGAGAAGAAAGCAAGCATAACGCTAGCAGCACTTGCTGGTAGCGACTTGGGGTGGTGGGACAGATAAGCCAACGACAGCAAGCAAGCAGGCAGGCAGCAGGCAGGAAAATTTATGGCATACAGGCGACGCGAATCCGCCGGAAATGAGGAGCAAAACTCTGGCTGACTGGGCGGCTGCTTGGAAGGTAAATGAAGCCAAGGTATGTGGCTACATTTGGCTTGCCAGCATCGCCTTATCGCCATGGCCTTAGACTGGCAGGTGATAATCACACGCAGACATGCAATGAATAGCTGGCACAAGCAGCTGACAGCCAGACAGATGTGACAAAGGCGGCTAAACAAAAACTAACAAATGCCTCGGCTCAGCCACAGGTCGTTTAAAATGCAAGACATATTCGAACTGCCCAGAGGCAGTTGGCGTGGGCAGGCAACCCACACGCTGCTAGCAGTTCAATGAATACGAAGCGAATCGAACCCCAAATCCAATCGTCAGTCAACCGAATATTCACTCAATTTCAATCATATTGTCAGCAGTTCAGCAGTTGCTCTGTCCGTTTGCTTAGAGCCAGCAAGTGATGCGCTACTTGTGTCCCTGCTGCTGCTCAGGCTTAGAGTTTAAGTAAAGAGGATTCGAACTTGTTTCTTAACTACTTCGTTCACTTAATATATTTGTATTCAGGTTCAGGTGCGACTTTATTCAGTAGTTGTAATCGATGGGATAAGTTACGTACTTGATTATTTATCTGTCGAGTGCGATTATATTTGGAATATATATGGTTTGGTTTCTACAAAGGCGCCACGACTTGATTGACAAGAGCTCTTCACGAATTCCGTTTACGTCGAGTCGGCTATGCTACCTTTCGTACCTTTTGACACAACTTTCTGGTGGCTTTATTTAAACGATTTACTCAGCAGTGTGAAATGAGGGCAATCAGCTGAGTTGGGCAAACAACTCGCGCTGGGAGTAGCAGCTCTTGGTTAAATGCTGAGCAATTATTGACTTCCGTCGCCGAACGCTGCGGGACTATTGGGTGGCTACATCACGCCTCATGCGCAACTTCCTGTCCTTTTTGGCACTTGAAATGTAATTTAATTTGTTTATATGTACGTCCCGGCCCCAAATGGTCGCTGTGTATGTAAATTAATTGTGCTCCTTGCGCAGAGCAGGTGACACCAGGCGCTGTAACGGAAGCGCCGAAAGACTCCAGTGTTCTATCTGACGGTAGCGTTTTGAAGGCATCTCACGAAAGATGTCCTAAAATAACAGACGCGACAATTTCTTTAATTAATGTGTTTGTTTAGCTTTTGTGCTTACAAAATTTGTTAGCTGTGATTACCTGCGACGGATGTGAGTCAACAATTTAATTGAATTAAATTGCCATTACAAACAGCATCCATTGCAGGCCGAATGATACTCAAATTGGAAATCAGCTGCAAGTTGGCAGCAATATATTTTATTAAGCAAAAGTTTTAAAGAATCTGCTTTATTTATTGTCAGTATTCGAGCTCCAGTAACGTTGCACGTATGTCTTCTATTTGCAGGCGTAAAAATGAGACAGATTAATTTGCCTGGCTGGCGTAGACTTCAGAGGGCGGAAATGGAGCAGGATATGGAACAGGAACTGGAATTGGGTATTAAGTCAGCAGCAGCGCTTTTGAATTAGACTGCTGCCGACACCATGGCCACGGCTGTGGGCAATGTTGAGCCTCGCCAGCTGGCGGCACCGGAAGCGGATGGAGTAGTGGAGCCCGTGCTGGCGCTATTGCGTGGCGATGTTCTCAATCAGACGCGTGCTCCGGTCTTTTACAACAGTTACAACATCTCAGAGGATGTCTTCTACTACTTCAATGGCTTCAATGCGGCGCCAACCAGCACGGAGCCACCGTTGACTGCGAATACTACAAGCGGTGTGCCCAGCGAGCCTACCCTGGAGCCGGATCTGGCCGACTTTCTGGAGGCGCTGCCGAACGATCGTGTTGGCCTGCTGGCCTTTCTCTTTCTCTTCTCCTTTGCCACGGTTTTCGGAAACTCACTGGTCATCCTGGCTGTCATCAGAGAGCGCTACCTACACACGGCCACCAACTATTTCATCACGAGCCTGGCTGTGGCCGACTGCCTGGTGGGGCTGGTGGTGATGCCGTTCTCGGCGCTATACGAGGTGCTGGAGAACACATGGTTCTTTGGCACTGACTGGTGCGACATTTGGCGCTCACTGGACGTGCTCTTCAGCACGGCTTCGATACTAAACTTGTGCGTAATCTCGTTGGATCGCTACTGGGCTATTACGGATCCCTTTAGCTACCCCATGCGGATGACTGTAAAGCGCGCCGCTGGGCTGATTGCGGCTGTTTGGATTTGCTCGAGTGCAATCAGCTTTCCAGCCATTGTTTGGTGGCGGGCCGCCCGGGACGGCGAGATGCCCGCCTACAAGTGCACCTTTACCGAGCATCTGGGCTATTTGGTCTTCTCATCCACCATATCCTTTTATCTGCCACTGCTGGTGATGGTCTTCACTTACTGTCGCATCTACCGCGCGGCAGTCATCCAGACGCGCTCCCTGAAGATCGGAACCAAGCAGGTGTTGATGGCATCCGGAGAACTACAGTTGACCCTGCGGATTCATCGTGGCGGCACCACACGAGATCCGGCGCCCAATACACATCAAGTCTCAAGCGGTGGCGGTGGTGGCGGCTCCCTCAGCCATTCGCACTCCCACTCGCACCACCATCATAACCACAGCGGCGGCACAACGACATCCACGCCCGAGGAGCCGGACGACGAGCCGCTATCTGCGCTGCACAACAACGGGCTGGCGAGACATCGACACATGGGCAAGAACTTTTCGCTTTCACGGAAGCTGGCCAAGTTTGCCAAAGAGAAGAAAGCGGCCAAGACACTGGGCATTGTGATGGGGGTGTTCATTGTGTGCTGGCTGCCGTTTTTTGTAGTGAATCTATTGTCTGGCTTCTGCATCGAGTGCATTGAGCACGAGGAGATTGTTTCGGCAATTGTGACATGGCTGGGCTGGATCAACTCCTGCATGAATCCCGTAATCTATGCCTGTTGGAGCAGAGACTTTCGCAGGTACGTCACCAGCAGCGCAACCCCAAGGCGCGTCACGAGTCTAATCTTGTTTGGCTTCCTTGCAGAGCTTTTGTGCGACTCCTGTGCATGTGCTGTCCTCGCAAGATACGCCGCAAATATCAGCCCACAATGCGCTCCAAGTCACAGGTAAGTTGTTGTCCAGTCCCTGGAGCGGACTCTGTTTTGGTCATGCACCGGCGCCACTGCACAAAAGCGACCAGTTCTATCAGGCTCCACCTCAATTCCATGGGGAATCTTATTGACAGACATATTTCTTATTTCATCAACATTTCGTGTTCGTTTTATGGGCGCCAAAAACTGTTTATGAATTATGCACGTGATGACAGCGTTTCTTACTTTTCGTATCTACTTTGGTATGCTCCAAAAAACGAAACTCAACGAACGACAAAATTAATTTGCAAATTTAATGAATATGATAGGAAGATAAAAACGCAACGAGTTTTAACCTTGCTCTGCCGCTAACCGTTCTCGCCCCTCACCTTCCCCCAGGCAGTTGCCATTAGCATTCACACATATCTGCTAGATAGGACAGCACACTCAGAGTTTTGGAGCTGCCCCACTTCCTCATAATTCAGCATAAATAAACAGCGCGGCGCATCAGTCAACGTCATCGGCAACTGCGCCTGCTGCCGCCCACGCACCCTTCTGAGCTTGTTGCCATTTTAATGAATAATTTTTTAATGTCTCTCTGAGCTGTGCTTGAATTGGGTCAGCATCAGCGAAATCCTGAAGTCACTGCACTCAGCAAATCCGTTTCCCTTTATTGAATGATGGCAATCAGCAGGAGTACATTTTTAAGAGCTTAAAACTATTTTCGTGTAGAGATTATAACTACGAACAATAAAATTTGATACAGCTCCAGACCAGCGACTAGCAGGAGTTTCCCACAAGCTGTGTCTCTGCTTGCCACACCTGCCATGCACTAGAGCAAATAACATTTCCGCATTTAATATTTTTCTCCATTTTCGATTCCAGTTTTTACTAAATGTTCTTAAATTCAATTGCAAACATATTTGCACAATTTGATTTCAATTGGAAAGTTTTGCAGCTTTTTTTTATTTTGAATAACTCACTCACAATTTCTTGAGCAAATCGAAAGTAAATTCAATATGTGCATAAAGCAGATGCATCAGTTGAAACATTGCTTGGTTCACATCGGGGAACTCAAGCATTCCGGCAGCTCCACAAATCGAAGGGAGCTTACCAAGGCCAGTGGGCGTGGCTACATAGTTTGCTAATGCTGCTGCTGATTATGATTCTGGTGGTGTTCTTACAGAGATTTGCGACTCGACGCTGCTACTCAACTTGCTCGCTGCACGGCATTCAGCACGTGCGACACAATTCCTGCGAGCAGACTTATATATAGTTTAGCTTAGATTAGGCAGCTCGCTCGCCTTGATTGAGGAGCTGCCCCAACAGTTAAGTTTGCCAGTCGACGGCAAGGTAAGCGACTTGTCTAACTACTATGTGTTGTTTTCGTGTTCGTCTCGTGGCGCCTCTTTAAAGTCATGCACAATCAACTATGCTAAGGGCTGCCTACATATCAACAACATTCGTGGTGAGAACACACATTGCACCTTGTTGCCCTAAGCTGCACACTGTCCCTCTCTCTCTCTCTCGCTCTCGCTCTCTCTGTCTATCTGTGTCTTTAACGCTCTTTGTCACTATATAAATGTTTCACTCGTGATGCGCCTGTTGTGTTCGTTCGCTCGCCTGTGACATTGTTGTATGTTTCCATTTTTTCTGTTTTATTTTTTACCGGGGCGAAAAGAGAAAAGAAAACACAAAATGAACTGTGATTCCACGTGTTGAATGTACTGCACCTGAACCCACGATCTGACACACACTCACACTCATACACACATGGTGTGTATTCGCACATCACCCGCCCATTCTTCATGCGGACTACAACCGAGTTGTGTCCAGTCCTTACCGATGGCTTAATGCCTCTGTTTGTACAATTCCCTTTGGCATGGCTGCTGCTGTTGTTGTTGTTATTCAATTTACTGCGCAAGAAAGTTGAACTTTTTCAGCACTTGATGTTATATTTAATGCCCCGCAACCGAAACATCTAAGACACGACAGACACCTCGGCAAGTAAAGAACTGCAATATTAAGTATACGCCGTGTTCGCACTGCTTTTGGTTGTTCGAGTAGACGGAAGATATAAATTATACAAAAATCTCTCTGGTTACATAAACTTGAACAAGACAAGGACAACTTGTATTTGCTGCGTTTTAGTTATTGTTGCTGTTGCTGTTGCTGTCTTTGTTGTTGTTGTTGTTAATATTGCTTTTACCAATCGTTCACCACAAATCTACATAAAGAGGAGTACACACACACAGGGACACACAGAGACACACAGACACCCACTGTACCCGCAGTTTATATTGTTGTTTTCTGATTTAAACTTAAGTTTCAACCTTTGTCTCTCTCTCTCTCTTCCTTCCATTTTGCCCGTCTCTCTCCCCCTCTCTCACTCACTGTAAGTATAAGTATATACATGTTGTTTTTTGTGTGTTTACTTTGAAATTTGTTGTTGTTATTGTTGCCACTGTTACTTGTTGGCCTTTTGACTTGGCTCTTGTGCCACACACCACACGAAGTCCACATTACCACCACCCACCACCCACCACCCACACACACGCATCCGCAAGCATCGACAAGTGTGTCTGGCCATATTTGGAAATCAACTCGCACAGCACAGCTTCCGACATTCTGGAAATGCTATCAAGCTAACCATAAATACTTTTAGCACTCTAAATTTCCAAACCAATTTTCAACAATCATCAGACGCACACACACACACATATGCACAAATGTTTTATATAATATAATGATGAAAATGTTATTTACAGCTCTCAATAGTAACTACACGAATGCCCGTTGGGAGCGAACTCGATGTGTCTCATTGTTTCCATTTTAGTCTTGGGCTATCGGGTGGCTAACATGATATCAATTACCTCCAAAACCAATTCCCTTTACTTTCGTCCAATTGTATTTGTATTGTTGTGAGCGCTTTGTTGAAAAGGGTCACGAAAGTAGCAGCTGAGTTTCTGGGGCCCGGGCACTTAAAAACTACCGGAGGCACATAAGAGCATATCGAATTCAGCCTGTTTCAATATGTTAATAAAAAAGCGAACATTTCAGCTTATTTGAACTACAAACATGCCTTTTAATCTGCTGATCTGCTGCGGCTTCTCGCAGAATCAATGGCTATAAATAAGACTTAAATGTCTTCAAACCTCTGTTAGCATAAGAAATATTACTCTGAAAGACATTAGCAGCCGATAAGCACAGGTGTGCTTGCTTTAAATTATACTGAATTTAAGGAATTTGCTGTAATAAAAAGTGGTTTAAGTCCGAACAAACGAACAATTAAAAGCATTGAGGCATCAATTTGTTGCTGCATATGGATTATTTGATAGCGGCCATTGTGGGCTTTCAACAAGCGATAGTGCCTGAAGCCCCGTTTGTTGAAATTAATTGGATGCTAAAAAACTGTGGATGCCCCAAAACAGTTCTAGTTACAAACTCTTAATGAAAAAGTGAGCCGAAAAAATTATGTTTGAAATATTACATGAAATATTGGACAAGCAAATATAGCAATTAAAACGGATGCAAACACAGGTTTACAAAGTAATATAAAAAGTATTTTTAATATGCATTTTAATGGCTTTGACGTGCATCATTTCAATTGCTTTAAGCCCTCATTGTTTATAGTTGCGCCAGAAGGTTGGGGCTAACATATTGCAAGTGTGTGGCGAGCTGTTTAAGCCGAGCTGCGATGGTGGACACTTGAACAAAACACTGCACAACTTCCGGTAATGGCTGAAATTAGCGGTAAATGAGTTAACTTCCGTTGGCCATTTGCCAGACAGACGATAAATGAAGATGGGTTCCGTTAAGTGGCGCCTATGCGAGGGTGTTTATGTGCCTTAGTGTGTGTGTGTGTGTGTATGTGTGCGTGTTGATTTTATTCAGTTTGCCTGTTGTGCAGGACTTAATTCGGGGTCCGCTGTGCAGTTTGGTAGCCTGAATACCGTTATTTCCTGCTTAAGCCCTGCGTTGTCTCTGGTCCACTGTTGGGTCGCTGTCCTCTAACATCAAGCCCATTGCGGTCAACCGCAAGCTGAGTGCGTGTGGGCGTGCTTGGCTGTGTGGGGCTGTGAGTGTGTCTCCTGAAAATTAACTTCATTGACATTTTCTGCTGTTTGACTGCTGTTCTGTCTGTTGTTAGATTTGTCCACTGAGTCGTTGCCAAACACACACACACACACACACACCTATACACCACACACTTACACACAGACACGCCCCGACACAGTCTGATTGGGTCCAGCTTTAGGGCTTGCTGTGCGCTTGTTACACTCTGAGAAAATACTGAGTGAATTTCATATTTGTGAAGATAAACAAGGAAACAAAACTTGATTGAATGGCTTCTAGGCTGAATCGAGATGGCCAGATACGTGTCCTCAACTGCTCTAACTACTTATAAAAGTCGTCGATTCTTTTATATAGTATTCATACTTCAAGGCAAGAAGCGATATGTATATATGGAAAGGATTTCCGCAGGGTATATGAGTTCAATTGTATTTACACTTCAATTAGGATATATTTCTGAATATATTTTAGCAAATATACTTCAAGTTAAGTTGGTAATACAAATAATTGTTTCAGTGTGTTTGCAAAATGGCCAACATAATGAATCAGGTGGCCTCCTAAATGGGCAATGGATTTGCATTGTGAATTGTGGGCTTACCTTTGGGACATAATGGGTTGGCCACATGATTGTGCGTAGGCACACAAACAGCGCACACCGACACAGACATATCTCACATATAAACACTTACACACAGGTATACACACACACACACGCATCCACACACATTGCTTTGAACTTGGAATTGTCGTTTATTGCACAAATAATATGTAATTGTAATTCTAAATGTTTGCAGAAAAATTCTTTGGCCAGCCTGCGACCGGGGCCAACAACGGAGCTGCTACGCTTTGGCGCCTTCGAGTAGAGGCCGAACAGAGACAAGGTCGTCCTTGTGGCAGGCAATTATCATGTACTCACTGTTACACGCATTCCTCTCGAGCTGCTATGCTAAGCGCTGCTAATTGCATTAATTATTGACAGCGCTTTGTTGCCAATAACCAAAGCCAAAATATTATTAAAACAATCAATCAAATAAATTCGTGACCGCTTCACAAAATGACGGTTAAATTAAAGCGAATTCGTGCCCGGCGACATTTTGTCGCCAGTTAGTGCAGAGAATTTTTTTGTTTTTGGTATTTTGTTCGTTTTGTTCTTGTTTTCGGCTCGGTGCGGTCCCCTTGCGTGGCAGGACATCAAAATGTAATTTACCACAAATGTTGCAAAAACATCAATTATCCCTAATGGACTGTGAACGTGAAATTAACGTTTATAATTATGTGACAGAGTCGCCAAAAGCGGCCGCAACCACGCCGCTTGGCGGTGGGTAACAAAGCCAAAAACTCTTGGCCTACTCCCTGCCTAATACCCTGTACTACATACGTGCCAGACGGGCATAGACACTTGCTCAGACTGAGTGAAAGAAGACCTGAAGCCAGTTAGCCCCTATATAGACACTTGTTGTACTCAGTTGTTCCTTTTTTATTATTTATTTTTATTTTTTAAGTGTATTTTGAAAGGACTCCATTTACAGGATAACTCTATAGTCAGAGCATTTTTGACACGAAATTTTTTCCAGTCCTCTATGCTTGCAATGTCCGAAACTTTTGCACTCTCTGGTATTTGCTGCCCGAATAACTGGCAGCTTGATCCTGGCCTGTATCCTGTCTGCTGCCGAATAGAGTACAAAGTAATAAATTACAAGAAAAGGGCGTGGCTGTGACTAATTTCGACGCGAAAAAGAAATCGTTTTTACGACCACAAGAGTTGAATGACCTTTAACCCGAGGCACGCCTATATCTGAGAGTCAGGCACGCCCTTTAGATAACGCGATTGTTCTGCTCTTGGCAATAAACTTAAAAAGAAATAAAATGCGAAAATTCGCGTGCGTTTTGAATATTTTTAATTGCTTTATAGGAAAATGCTTTCGATGCTTTAATCAAAATATTGTTAATATTTGCTCTGCTCGTTTACATCAAATTGCCAAAAGTTGAGTTTTATTGTAGCAGCCTTTTGAGGCGTGACACTGTCTAAGGCCAAGCAACGCGTTGCGTATGCGTAATCGAAGTCGTTCACAATAAGCCGGAGATGAGAAAGTGCCACAATTTAATTGCATCGAAAATCAATTTCAGCCTGAAAAATTAACAAAGTGCAACACGAAATTTCCAAGAAATACACAAAAGCTATACCAAAGCCACTCAATTTGCTGGCACACACACAATGCACCACACGTACGTCCAATAAACCACATGGCTTATTTGCCTACAAAAGTGTCTGGCCATTGTGCCCATTCTTTCAATCAATACGATGATTACTTATTATGGATTTTGTGTTCTAAGAAGCCCAAAAGTTTAAATGGAAAATAATATAAGAATATATATGTATATATATACATGTATATATATATTTCTATATATGCATATGTATTTTATTCCATTGAGTTGGCTTTAAATTAGCAAGTAGTTCACATAGAAACCCATTTGAAGCAATGCCCTAGGGCCGGTAATACAGGGCGTATGCGCAATCAAAGTGGCTTACGTAAAAACGGATATTAGAAAGTGCCACAATTGCTTGTGATTGCAGCCAGCTCGAAGCGAGCACAAACTGCTGTCTGCAACTCACAAGGAATACACAAAAAACCACACAATTTGGTGTGTAACCGCATGGCCTCTTTGCAGGTGGAACTGCATGGTCATAATGTCTGCTCACAGTAATAATGATCGTTAAATAAAATGATGATTTATTGTGGACTTTGTGGGTGCTTTGAGGCCATTTCGTTTGGAAATCGAAAATAAAACATTTTGAGGTAGCCCCACTTTTATACGTTGACTAATTGATGCTGTGTGTGCTGCAAATGCTTAGCCCGGATATTTCACATAGGAGCTCGAGCAACACGCTGCGTATACGTAATCAAAGTAGCTTAGAACAAATGGAAGATTAGAAAGGGTCACAATTGCTTGTAATTGCATTGAAAGTTCAATCTATTATCAAAAAAGAAGAAATTGTGTACAACGCCTACAGAATACACAAAAGCCACACAGTTAGGACTTCAGCACGGTGGGAATCACACCACACGAACACGTGCACCACAAGCAACCACAAGAGCAGTTTGCTTATGAAATTGAAATTGGGTTCTCGTCCGTGGCTCGGCATATGGGCTAAAATGTTGATGTTGCAGCTAATATTCGGAAATTGTGTTTTTTCTTTGTGTTGTATGGAAGCAGCCCCCAACTGGATGCTACGAACACAGCTATGGCTACAGCTGCTCCGGCTGTGGCTGTGGCTGTGGCTGTTGCCAAACAAAAAAAAAAACAAAAAAATAAATAAAACGCTTTTCTTTTATTATGTTGCATTGCTATATCCTTTGTTTTATTTTGCTGCTATTGTTCACATTGTTGTTATTGTTGTTGTTGTTGTTGTTTTTCAATCATGCATTTCGCTTTGACTTTTACTGCACACGAAAAAAGCACCGAAGTGCACATAAAAACTGAAAGCAAACCCGCAACATTTTCGAACTGCTGTCATTGTTGTTGTTGAACATCTTTGTTGCCGCTGTTGCGATGCTTAAAGGCAAATTGTTTTTGCCATGCCTACATAAACAGACAGACACACACACCACAAACACGAAACACTGCCTGAAAATTGTATGTAAAATGCCCAAATTGAAATTTGACTACACGAGACTGATATCACGTTTTCTACCTTTTCCTTTCTCTTTGCTCACGTGTGCTTTGCTCGCACAGTGTCATGTTGCTGCTGCTATGGTGGCCGCCTCAACATCCTTTGGCTACCACTCTGTCAACCAGCTGGACCGCAACCTCATGTGACGTCAGCCCAGCAGCTGCAGCACTTGTAGCGGCAGCAGCAACTGCGGCGCCGGCGCCCGCAACTCTCATCAATACCATTCATCGACGGCAGCCACGCCCTCATCTTCACAGCGCTCATGCACGCGCTGCCAGAGCTTTCACCGGCACCACCATCGCTCCCGGCGCCGCAGCTCGGGCATGCAGTTGCGGGGCGACTACAACTCGACGTCGGCGGTGAACAGCGCAGCCAAAAAGATTGTCACAATTACAGCGCCACCGGCGGCGGCTGCTTCGGCCAGCTCGTTGCATCTGGGCACTGGCAGCTGCAGACCCACATCGATGTCCACGCTGACGCTAGCTTCGGGGCCGACGTCGCTGCTGCTGGATGCCACTTTGGGTGACGGCGGTATAAAATCCGCATCCGCATCCGCGGCCAACACCCCAACAGTTGCACCAGCTACGAAGCACACCAGCTTCGCTTTGACGCCCAGCGTAATGGGCACATCACACTCGTCGGGCTCGGGTCATCATGTCTCCTTTATGCCCCTGCCGTTGCCCATGATGGGCATCAAGCGCTTGCGCGACTCCAACCCATCGCTCAGCTCACCAACGGGCGCAACTGGCATGGCGGCCAGCTCGGCGCCATCGCTAATGGAGGCTGCGCAGTCGCCGACTGAGGCAAAGCACGCGGCGTTGGAGCTGCGCCAGAGCGTTCAGAGTCAGATCACAACTCTGGAGGATGTGGATGATGCGGACGAAGTACCGGAGAGCGAGGACGATAGCGACAGCGAGAGCGTGGGAATGGCTCTGGTGCAGACGACGCCGCAGCTGGAATACCAGGCGGGCATGGGCTCGAGTTCCTCGAGCACTTCGATAAAGTAAGCTCGACTAGAGCACTTAACCATATTAGTGATAAGATCCGCATAGTTATACATGTCTATTGAGCTAATAACTTGACGATCTCGGTGTCTCTTATAGGGCGAATACGTGTTTTTAGTTTATTGCATAAGTAGTTAAACGTTTACCGTCATATCTTAGCTCTTCCATGAATAGATTATATAAACAATGTCCTAAGTTCTTTGCGTTGTGCATCTTGTAAATTTCAGCTCATCTTCAAATTCAGTTACCTGAAAGCTACCTTCTCAACCTGTCCTCGTACCTGACACACACTATCTCTTTCTCCCTCTCTCTCTTCCCTATTATTTGTTGCTTCCAGCTAATACTCATATAATGAGTGCAAGACCTTCACTTAAAACAACATTAGTAAATTGAACACATTTTTGCTCGTCTCCTTCTTCAAACTCTACTATATTACGGGTGCAAAAGAATTTAAACCTACCTTACCCTCAGCATAATATAACCAATCAAATAGTAAATAAATATATGTGTTTAACTTGAATTAAATGTCAAAATAGCGGAGCTGATAATCGGGTTACTTCAGCCAGGCCAGCTATACATAAATGTTAAGAGCAGCTTTCGATTATGATGGCTCCATTGCAGTGTAGCAACGCGAAAACTGCATTTAATTAAGAAATACCTTTTGACAGACAGGAAAAAGCACAAGCGATTAGGCAGCAAAGTTTAATAAGCCTTTGCGTCAAAGAGGAGTTTCATAAAGCCAAGCTCTATTTACCCTGCGGTCAAAGTTGACAAAGAAAATGCAGCTGAAGTTTTCAAACCGGCATCGGAGCTGGCAAGGAGTAGCTTATAATTGATGTAAATGTTAATTGCACACAACCAAACCAAACCAAACCAAGCGAAGCAAAGCAAATCCAAGCAAAACAAAACTCAACTAAATATTTATATATGTATTAAACGACGCAAGGTCACAGATTAAATAAGTCAAGTTGCATAAGTTAGCTGCTCGACAGCATATAGAATTGATTAAGTTAACTGTCTGTGCAGTACCCACTGTACTTACAGTCTAAGCTAGCTATAGTGTTTTTGTTGCATTCGACTTTTCTGTTTGCCGTTATCAAACAGCGTAACATTTTCTAAACTGGTTGCAGAAGCAAACTAAGTAATCACTGGATACAACACCAATAGTTGAATAAAAAGTGGATCATAAGCAGATTAAACATACTTAATATAGCAAACATATACATGCATACATACACACATATATATATATAGATATTCGTTGGGCTCGCAACTCAACTGAAAAGCTGCAAAAACTTATAATAATAATAATAATTGTAATGGAAACTGCATACTAATGCACCATAGCAGACTAATGGAAACTCACATAAGAAAAATAATGAACGAGAGTCTAGAAAAACCGTGCTCATTGTTTAGAAAACAAAAAGAAATCAGAGAATGAAACAAATATTACTAAATGTTTACCAATATGAAAGCAAATGGCAATTATTAATATTCAATATGTGTAGATCATAAGCTCATAACTCGCAGAGTAATTGATACATGTCTATGAGAATATTTGTATGTGTGGGCGGGTGTATGTGTGTACGTTCCTTAACTAAAGTTAAGTCTAAATTTAAGCCTAACTAGGTCTCTAACTGTGTATATGTATATGTGTATTTAAATGTATTTAGCCATTAAGCGCTGCCTCGCAGAGAAGCAGACAGAGATAGAGACGGATAGAGTGAGAGAGAAACACAGATAGAGAGAGAGCGGGAAGACATCTGATGAATGCGCAGCAGTAAGAATTTATTGAACATTACATAAGTGAGTAATTACCTAGATCCAACCCAGTAACTAGCTACGTCTATGATAGATTGGCACAAATAAAACAATCGACAGATCCAACCATTACAACTAAGCAGCAAAAGCATATTTGTATTCCATATGTATTTACGACTACGTATATATGTATCTGTACTCATGTGTATTCGAATTAAAACAAAGCAAAAATACTGAAACAGTGAATGGAAACGGGGCTAGAATTATTTAAATTTCAGCTAAAGCGATTTGTTTGTTAACGAACTTTTTGTGGCTTGCAGCACGAAATGTAACACTCTCTGTGCGTCTGTGAGGAGAAGAAGAAGAATACACACGCACAATGGTGCAGAGTGCAACGAGAGGCGAAGGCCAAACTACAGACATAAACTTTACAGTTTGCAGTTAACAATCTGTGTGGTTGGTGGTTGGCGGGGCAAGCAATAGAGTTGCAATTGCAAGTGCTACGCCAGCCACTCGTGGATTGCATTGTGCAGCTGTCGCTCAAGCAGACACTCAGTCCGTCAGCCAGCCAGTCAGTCAGTCAGTCAGTCAGTCAGCTGGGGTCCAAGATGAATGCAGTCAGCAAAGCGCGAAATGCAAACAACGCATCTAAAACAATAGGCAACAGTCAGCAGCCAGCAGCCGGCCGCCAGCTGCCAGCAGCCAACATCCAAGAGGCAAGCGCCAGCGGAAAACATCTGCCGGAATTCCCTATTATGCTGAGCTACATAAAGTGTAAGCTGAGTGCGTGCTCCAACGAAAATGGGGTCGTATCGCTAACATTGTGGGGACAAATCGCGCAACGTGCATCAACTAACTAATGAGAAAATAAACCGGGGATCGGGCAGCAGACCAAAAACTACCCAACACCACGCACTAATCATCTACAAAAGCCGGCAAAAGTTGAAACAGACTCGACCAAAATAGCACTGGCCGTCGACCAGTCAACCAAGTAAATTAAGGCCCCCAGCCTCATTTGGCCATGAAATCAGCGACTGTTTGCCTAACACATTTACGCACTGCTAAGGCTTGCCAACTGCGAGGGTATTCAGCAGTCAGAGGGTTTTGCTGTGCGCGGTTCTCAAATTCGTTGCATAGTGTAATAGTTGTTACTCACACACACACATACGGACGTACGCCCCTGAAGGAGTGCCTGGGCATTGTCCTTGCTGTAATCAGCCAAATAACGACTGTCAAAATGGCGGATAAGCGCAGAACTAATAAAAAAGAAACGTTGCATAGCGCAGGGAGAGGGGGCTATCAAATCGCCAACTGCACAGATCTTCAGCTTATGTGGGGCAGTTGAGAGGGGCGGCATCCAGCGGGGATGGGAGTGAGCAACTTATCACCCGAGCGGAATTTGAAGCAGCGTCGAACCCTCGAAAACATTTTATTTGCTTGCCGGTAATTTTGTTTCCCTTTACTGCTAGTTCTTTACAGTTTCTCGCTTTCTCTACTCTCCACGCTCCACTCTCCACTCTCGATTCTCTCTACTCCTATTTTGCCATTTCTTTCCCTCTTTTCCTTTTGTTGGGTTGGTTAATGAACCGAAACGCGTGTTTGTCCCTGGATTCCAGCTATGCCATTGGACGGGTTTTTCAGCTGTTCAGCGAATTTGTTTGCCAATATATAAGGCCAGAGCAATCATTGTTCTGATGACTTTGTTGGTGTTGGCTTTAGCCAAATGCGCGGCCGTAATTCTCTAGTCCCTTGGGCCCTGGCGAATATTGGAGTAGGGGCTATATTAGCGAGGGGATTTGGGGTTTTCGCTTGTTTTGTTCTATTGCCTGGGCTATGTATTGTATGAAGCTCATCTGAGAATGGCTAAAACAGACGTGTTTAATGTTTTTAATTACAAATTTGAATCGAATGCGTTCGCTTGTCTGCAGGAACGACGAATTATCGCCGTCCATGTCGCCTTTAACATTTACTTTAAACTAATCTGCAACAGTCCCTGAAATCTGAAATCTGATATTTGAAACCTTGTTGCCCGGACAACTCACCCTTATCTAGTGGCAGCGGCAACGCTGGGTCTTGATTTAATTATGTTTTTGCCATTTATCTTCGCAATTTAGGCCGGCCGTAGGTGGCAAGTGAATGTGTTTTTGACAGTTTGTATAGCTGCTGTTCTAGGCATTTGCTGAAGTCTCAAATAATTGAAATAGGTTCTTGCTCCCATCATGTTTATTATTATAAATGTGTTCCAGCCAGCAGCGAAGCGGAATCAAGATAAATTTTATTTACAAACTTACTCGACTGACGGTTATTGTTTTCAATTAAGTTGCAGTCTGCTCTTTTTACGAGGCTGGGCCGGAAAGGAAGACACAATTATGAAAGTATTTTGGCCAAATATTTTAACCAGGTAAGTATTGTAAAAGGTTCACTTAATACAAAGACATTTCATGGGCTGATGATAATTAAAGGAAAAAGAAAATATTTTTAAGAAATATAAAAATATCTTATTTAATTTTCTTAAGTTAAGAACTTTAAAAAATTTTATTCAAATTAGTTTTATATTTGATTTTCGTAAAATATTGTAACATGCTTACTTAATACAAACACGTTAAAGGAAAACGAAAATATTAAAAAATATATATATATATTTTTTATTTAATTTCTTAAGCTCAACAATCTTAATAGAATGTGCTTAAAATAGTTTTGTATTTGATTTAAAATCGTTTTCGTTACAAGTTTTTTTTTTAGAATTCGAACAGAAATTGGTTTAGAAACAGCTTACACGAAAATGCTGTTAGAGTCCACGACGACTGGAGCCGAGTCGAATTGAATATGCATGTAGCTAAAGTGGGCGAGTGTGTTTGGGACTGCAGCTCTGATTCGCTTTAGGGCCATTTGAGAGACGTTAATTAAATCAATATAGCTCGTTTTAAACAATTTCGAGTTGAGAAATGGCATAAAAATGCTAAATAAATTGATGAACTGCGTCGAATGCGCAAACACAAAGGACGGCCAAGGAGTTATTGTTGGCGGTTGTTGTGTCCTTGTCGTAAAGGGAAAGCATGCTGTAAAATTCTATCGACCCGTTCGTTGGGGCCAAGAGGAGTGAGCACAAAAGATGATGTTGGTGAACCCACAGAGCGGCACTTGCACTTGGCCCTTGCTCGGATGACGGGGGCCTAAATTGTATAAATATAAACGACATTAAAGCGCGTCTGGAAATAAAACAAACAGCAAGTCGAACTCAATGAACTGTGTGCGGCCGCGCTCCATGTTGCAACGTCTCTCCGGTTGCTAGTCTGGTCGGCATTAAGTTGGCATTGCCATGATGCCAGGATGCCAGAATGCTAGAATGCCAGGATGCCAGGATACCGTTGACTGCTGCCTTCTGCCTGCTACTCCTACGCCCCTTGCTGCTGGCTTGCCTCAACACGATGGGCCAATTGAGGCACAGCCATTTTGTGTGCTTTCGGCCGATTTTCCATATCTGTACACAATATATACAATGCGTTGCTATTTTCGTTGGATGCCTGCACAGTTTCTATTATGCCTGGAAACCTTGGCTTATATTTAACAATTTATAAATATAAACGCCCACCTCAATGTTATTAGAAGCCATTCGAATGATTACCAAACGGCACAGCTCGACGACATGTTAACGTGTAAAACTCGTAAGGTATCTTTAAAAGCTAATGAAGTTAAAATACCCTTACAAATTTGCCAATTTCAATGTAAATTATTTCAGCTGATGAGAATCGCTTTACAGTATTATCAACGTCAATTTAGAAAGCATATCTATTTCATTGCATATATAAAAATCGATATATACATATACATAGACAAATGCCTTAAGCGGATGATATGAATACATTGTGTTAGGGTATATTTTCAAGGGAGTATTAGGGACATCAGCCCTTGTATCAATATGTTGAAAGTTGTTGAGTTGTTATTGTTATGGGAGTTGGCCTTTTCTATTTTTTTTTATTTTTATTTTTTTTTTATTTTTATTTTTTATTTTTGGGACTGCTGCGATGGCAACACATTGTTCTAAATATCACGCACGCAATTTTCAATTGAAGCGTGAACTTTCCTTTGCGTCAGTGAGCAATTCTCGCAGCTTCAAGCTGTTGATAGAGATATAAGCTTATAAACGTCTGGCCTGGCCAGCAGGCTGGCAGCAGGTAATGCGGGGGATTGCATCAGTTAAGGCGTCGACGCAGCGAGCCAAATAAATGACATCAGTGGATTATCGCCAGCATCAGGACAAACACAAACATGCGCCATTTCCTTCTGCCTTCTGCAATATATGTACAAAATTGAAAATACAAAAAAAAAAAAAGCCAGCAACAACAACAACAAAGCATAATATACAGATAAACGCACATACATGGAGGGTGCGTGCGTGTGAGTGCGTGAGAGGCAGCAAAACAAAAGCATGAAATATCACAGGGAGCAGCTCGCCAAAGTGTCGGGTGTGGGGTGGGAGGAGCGACACGTAAATATGCGTTATCCTTGGGCTGACCTTGGCTGGGAGCGAGCCCAGTCCCAGTGAATTTGCCTCGACATTTTTTCCGCACTTTGTGTTGAATAACTTCACGCACACTCGCACACACACTCGTATACAGACTTAGGCAGGGGAAGCGATTGTTCATGAGTGCAAGTACAAATTACAGGCTCATTCAGCTTGCCAAACGACAGCTGGAGTAGCGGCCAGAGAGACCACCCGCTGTTGCACTGGCATCCCATGGTAATCACGTCAATGTCCTGGTCCGATGCCAGCAGCATCAAGAACAACGACAACAACGGAAGCAAAGGGCAGCCACAGCTTTAACAGTGACATTGACACTGCTACTCCCAATTGCCGCAGAGCTTGCCGCTTTGATGCCAAATTGCATGTCTTAGCTTAAATGCTTTAATAAATCCGGACCAGCTCAAAAACAGCAGAAAGCCAGATAAATAAATAAAGGAAATCACACACACACGCACGCAAACAGTGAAATAGCTTTTGCAATTCGCTGCAAATTAAATTCAATTAAATAAATTAAAGTGCATTCTATGAAAGCGATGTTGCAGTGTAATAAAAATAAATTAAGTCACTTTTATATGTCACAGGTATATGAAGAGCCCGAGCGACAGCGGGGCGGCATCCGCCAGGATTAAAAGCCAAGGCAAGGGCCTGGGATGGAGGCGACTGTCAATGGAGAACTTTTCCCCTTTACAATTTCGCAGACAGTCAATCCAGCCAGCGCAGTAAAATCAAAGCAAAAGTTAAAACAATGGGAATTGAAAGTTAAGAGGACTGGTGAAAAAAGGGTAAATATTTTTTCTTTTTTATTTATTTTTAGCTAAATGAGGTACCGAGGACGCATTAATAGAAAGTGCCCATGTTGAAAAGTTTACCACTCAATAAAAAAGTTCATTTGCTATCGGGCTAAAGTTGTGCGGATCTGTGGATGAAATTGGTTGCCTCAGCTAACCAACTTGACTAATGACAACTGACAAATGACAGTCGACAACTGAGAACTGACACAACTGTGCCACATAGCAAAGCCAATGCTCATACGCTGCTAAGCCCATGTAGGCCAGACCACTTTGACGGCGTCAATATTACAGAAAATAAACTCAAATAGAATTCGCACAATTCAAATGCGAATATTTGCTGAAGAGCAATTAATTTGAAAAGTTTGCATATTACAAAAATAATTGCGATAGCAATACTGTGTCGTTTTCTTCATACTTGCTGAACGGGTACACCAAAAATATATTTAAAATGTATATCCACGCAGAAAGGTTAGGGAGTTCGATTTGCATGTTAAATGCTTTTAAAATAAAATCATTTCATTAACAGTTTTCCGCACATTTTATGCTCCTCTGTCTACTTTTATAATCCCTTTGAATGCTTTGAAAATCCGCACTGCATTGACAATATAAAAACGACAAAATTATCAATTCAAAGCATATTTAATTCACTGAAATGCCAGTCAAACTGCACTGAATTCAATCGAATTAAAATAGTAAAAAATTAATTTAGCGCAAATATTTATTGTGAATTCAATTGAAACCAATATAACAACAACAAACTGAATTCTGATTCCTTTTATTCATAATTTTTCATCAGAGTGGTTAATTAAAGGCAATTTTTATCAATATTAATGCTCTTCTGAAAGGGGACAAGGTACTATAAGTGGAATTACAGTTTATTCAATAACTCGAAGCTTATCTTTTTCAACTTCAATAAGTAGATATTAAAGCTTCATATTTATATTTTTAAGCCAAAGTTTGACCTCATTCTCGAAGCAAGACCACAAAAAATATGTAATTTCTATTATCGAAGAACGTTTTAAATAAGAAAACTTAAACATGTCCCTCAGCCTTGAGTTTAATGCCAGTTTAAAAAAGAGTTTAATTAGGCCCCAGTGTAGCTAAACCGAAACTTGGACAGCCAACGTCTTAAGGCTACCAGCTAGGATAACATCTTGTGAATTTTAAGTGAGAGCCAACCCAAACTGGCTGTTGCAACAAGAAGCAAGCGTTTAATGAAACGAGTAGCTCGCTTCAGTGTGCCCGCTAGTCATAAGCTTTTTATATTCATTTATTTATGAGATAAACTTTTGATTTGTTATAGCTGAAGAGGTTGTGGCCGAGGCACGCTCACTCCCGAAAGCCAAAGATTTTATTACGCAAATAGTATTTGGCAGCAGGAACAGTCCAAGCCAAGTCGCTGCCCCCTGCAGCCTCACAGACCAATAAGCTGAATATAAAATGCGATGTTTGCTTGTGGCCAACGATAGCTTCCTTTTCTTTTATTTTCAGTTTTGGCATATTTCTCATTGCCACATCTTTAGAAACGGAACGCCTCAGTTAACAAACTTAAAAAAGAGCATAAGGAATTGTTCTGTGAGTGCTCCCTGAGACTGCTGCATACTCTTCCAGGTGATAATATATTCAGTAATATATAAAAAGTTAATGTAGTCTGCATAGTAATTCAATCTTGACTAACAGTAACATAAACAATAGTAATAGTAAATATAATTATAAATTAATTATGAAGTTTATATGACACTTTCAATCTGAAGTAATGCCTACTGATATAATTTCTGGTCTTTAAGTTTGAGTAGGCAAAGTTACAAATTCTATAAACATTGAAAGCCCTGTCCACTGGTTCTTATGATACTTTTCAAGCAGTTCATTTTGTATGTTAAGAAATACTTTCTTAAGTACTTCCCTATATGTCACATACTTAATAACAGAAGTAAAAGTCCCAAAAGAAAATATTATAGTAAAGTTTATTTATATTATACATTTTATTATGTTCAAATGAAAAAGGCAAAATGAATGTATTCAAATTGTTGCATTTGTGGTCCAAGGGAAATATGTTGACTCAGCGAATCGCCATAATGCCTCAGAACTATCAAAGGAAATGTACATAAAAGAGAACTAAAGCGATGCCCAGATACTAACACAAAAGACACCTGTTTGCCTTTGTATCTAATTCAACCATCTGGAACTAAGCTTACGCACATCTAGTTGCCCTTATGACAGGGTTTACCACTGCGTAGTTATCAATAAAGGAATGCCACAACTTCAATAGTTAGAGCACTGCAAAACTACAGGCAAGGCATGCGATAGATATGTGAGGTCTCAACCTTCAAGAAAAATAATATATACCAGTTTTCAGTGGATAGTTCGTATGTTTAGTAGGTCAATATCTCAATATCGCTGATGTCTCACTGACTGAGTAGTTGGGGATGTCCGACGCTAATGGAGCTGACATACAGGCGACATTTGAACCCACATTCCCAACTGAACTTTTGCTGCAAATTAATATAAATATTAAACACGGGCTATGAGCTTTTTGTACGGGAATGGCTAATTGAAATGCAGCCAGTCGTTCATTAGTGGGCGGGGCTGACTGGGACGGCAGCCAACGTGGGTTACCCCACAGCAGTTACTAATCAATTTAAAAGTTTTCACTCACTAGCAAAAGTTTGTAGCATGCTCTTCTCTACTTTCAAGTTTGCTGAACTAAATCTTGAGCGCTAGTTTAACGTTATGTACACGACTAATGGGAAAACTGACAGAGCTAAGGAAATTTGGGTTGGGTTGCTGGCGCACTCCCTTGTGAACATGGGTAAAAAAGAGCAGAGCGTCGCAAAGAATTGGCAAAACAAACCTCAGAGTAGACAACAAGCAACGACAGCTAACAAAACACAACAGCAGAACGACAAAGCAGTTGTTCTGCATTTCCGCTTCCGGTTTTTGCTGCCGACATGGCGCGTTTGTCGTGCGTTCATAAAGTAGGTAAGCATGGCGCTTCCGTTGCTCATGACCAGTCTATGTAATAGAACACTCGGTGGCATACGGAGGTGCTGTCATTGCTAAATATGTTCATAAATTTAAAGTAAAAAGTTCTGCGCTTCAAATATTTCGCGAAAGCAATTAGTTTGGCGCCCAGGGCCGCCGAGCATCGTATTGCAATTAACGTTACGAAAACGAGCACCACAAAAACAATACAGCCCCAAATGGGCAGCATTGGCAACTTTAGATAGCTACCAAATCCGGCAGCCGCCTCCGCCCACTGGTAAACCAAACAGTTAACTGAACGCGATGAGTTATGAGCCATTGCCGCGCATTCGACGCCTGTATCCAAAACATCTGCGTCCTGCAGGACTCGGGCTAAATTTTCAGCCGCTGCTTTATTGATGTTCGGCTCGTTTTCCCGCTGCACTACGGCCTAAATCGATTCCATCGAATTTCAAACAGAATTCGCATTCACCAAATCAAGTTAATTAAGATGTTAATTTGTATACTCAAATGGGTTTAATGCAAGTGTATTTGAGTGGCAGACAGAGGTTGCCTCGGATATCCAGCCATAGCTGTATATGTCTCTTTTTGTTTAGCCTTGAAAACTTATTTCGGTAACTATAAGAGAGCTGATGGAAATGGAAATGACACATTTTAGAGCACTTGACACAGATGCTAATAGCTCGGCAGATTTGGCATATCTTTTGTCATATACATTTGACGCAGAGGTTCTTGGCTATTGCAAATGCAATCAAAATATTTTAGTATCTGCTTCCAACTTTACTTCAAGATAAAAACATATGCACTAAGGATTTTTCTATATTTAAATTAAGAATGAAAATCATATTTTATATCAAATTTTTGTTCTACCTGCCTTAAAAGATATATATATTCATATTTACGTATATTTATATTGCTGACTTTTGTCCCAAATGGTCGAAACTCAAATATGCTGAAGAAACAAAACAGAAAGACAACTTAAACTTTAGTTTTCACAGCTAATCTGAACTGAACACGAGTTGAAGTTCATTAGTTAAAGATTGAAGTTCCCTCTTGTACTAATCAATATTGACTTCTTTGCACATTTCACTTCAACAACTTTTTAGCTTCATGGCAAATGCTGCAGGTTTCCTCATGCGTTAATGATGATAAGCTTCTGCGTCAAAATCTAAGTTTTTAAGCAATGAGTGTGAGTTTATGAGATTGGTGTGTTAACCAAATTATAATTACATAGATTCAAGTGAAGCTAAACGCAATTCCGCTGAGTGTTAGTCTCTTGGTGAAGTTTTTATTAAAGAACACAAATTACAAAGAAATAAAAATCAATGTCAGGAAAGACTGTGGGAAGTGCTCAATATATTCTACTTAAATGTAAAGAATATTATCGAAGATAATTTTAAATTAGAAAACTCAACCCTCAACCCTCAGGCTTAAGCGAAAGAGCAGTTTGAAAAAGAGTTTAATTGGGCCCCAGCGTAGCTGAACTTAAATTTGGTCGCCAGGATAACATCTTGTGAATTTAAAGTGGGAGCCAACCCAAACTGGCTGTTGCAACAAGAAGCAAGCGTTTAATGAAACGAGCAGCTCGCTTCAGTGTGCCCGCTAGTCATAAGCTTTTTATATTCATTTATTTATGAGATAAACTTTTGATTTGTTATAGCTGAAGAGGTTGTGGCCGAGGCACGCTCACTCCCGAAAGCCAAAGATTTTATTACGCAAATAGTATTTGGTAGCAGGAACAGCCCAAGCCAAGTCGCTGCCCCCTGCAGCCTCACAGACCAATAAACTGAATATAAAATGCGATGTTTGCTTGTGGCCAACGATAGCTTCTTTTTCTTTTATTTTCAGTTTTGTTTTATTTTCTCATTGCCACATCTTAAAAATCGTAACGCCTCAGTTAACAAGTCTAAAAAAAAATAAAAGCATACGAGACTGTTGTCTACTCTTTAACATCATAATATATATTGTCATATTGAAGAGTATAGTCTCTAGTATAGTACGCATACGCTATACTATTCGAGCTAAACTAACACTAAAATAAACAATATATTTGAGTGTATACGAAATAGGAGTTTATATGACACTGTCATCTTCAAGTAGTGCCATCTGATATGCTTTCTGATGTGTGAACTTGCAGCAATAGAAGTTTGAGTATGAAATTTATGGAAAATTAAAGCTTAGTTCATATGGCGAATCAAATGTTACTCAAGTAAAATATCCAAAAATCTTTATGGCTTGCGTGTAATAAATATTATTTCAAATTCAAATGAAAAAATCATATTCAATCAAAATCATATCAAATTAATAATGAAAAGAATTGTTATATTAAAGGTCCACTTGATATGTTGATTCAGAGAATTGCCGTAATGCCTCAGCTAAATCAAAAGAAAAGAAATATCAAGCAGAGTATTCATACCTGTTTGCTTTTTCGACTATCTGGAACTAACCTTACGCACGGTCTAGTTGCCCTCTTGACTGGGCTTATCTCTACCGTTATCAATGAAAGCAAATGCCAACGATGTGAAGGGAAATCTGCCACTTGGTATGCCAGAACTTCAATATTTTGAGCACTGTACCATTAGGTAACATGGCTGGTGATAACGCATGTTGACGGAATTAGCCACTAACCATATGATTTGTGTTATTTAAGAGCAGCATATGTGGGTGGGATGGCATATGTTTTCAGGTGAGACAAGATATTTAATATGCAGTACTGTTAGCTTCGACGAGGAGTCTGTTGACATTGATAGCACGCAGGCAGTTCGTGCTGGCAGTTGAGCACCAATCAAGTAATACGAGTTGCTAGATTGGGGAATATAATGCTTCTATTATTGTGCTTTATTCAGAAGAGACTTTTTACTTAGGGCTCTATATTACGATTTACATAAATATTTGTATAGAAAAGATTTAACAACAATCATTAAATATTTTATATTGTCAACGGAATTTCCGACATTTAAATGCCCCACTTATATTATATTGTCGTTTAACAGATATATATGGGTGTATATAGATCCATATATTTGCTGTGATCATCGTGTTTACTGCCCATCATCGTTTGGGGAGTTGCTTGGAATATGCAGCTAAGCCTTCGAACGTATTGGCTAGTAGTGAAAGGATTTGCGGGAAACCTTTAACGACATCACTTAGCCCGCTACAATTAGACGACTCTTCTTATATTGAGGATCCACGTTTCTCCCCGCCAAGGACGTACTTGTTGAAGGCGGTATTCATCTGCTCCATCAGTATGAAGGTAAGCACAGTGTGCGGGCCCAGGCGGAAGTAGTAGGGCGTGAAGCCCTTCCACAGCGAAAAGATTCCCTCGTGGCGTGCCACCCGGAGCAGAACATCTGTTGTGCCCTTATATTCTTGTTTTCCGTCGACAACCTTCATGTTTTGGATGCGAGTCTTGGCAATATCCAGCGGCATGGATGTTATCGTGGTTAGCAGGCCGCTAAGCATGCTGGCAAAGAAGTGCAATTTGATGCCTTCTTCCATTTGGAGTGGCCCCGTTCGGAAGTAGGTCTTGAATTGAGAGTAGCTAGCCAATTGGGTCATATTAACCACCATGGCGCGACCAACTGTGGGCAAACAGCCGCGCCACAACGCGGTCAATCCCTCTTCGCGCGTAATACGGGCCAGTGCATTGCCCACATTCTTATAGTTACGTCGCTCTTCCGGCGGCAAGCGTCCATCGGAGGTCATACGAATAAGAGCCACTTCTGCCGGTGTGCCAATGAACGCACCTGCTGCGCCGGCTATAATTCCCATGACCATGCTCGCTACCACGTTGGGATCGCGGCTGAAGCGAGACCGATATTCCTCATTGAGGTAAGTGTACACACCTAGGCGCCCAGTGGTGTAAGTCGCTTGCCTAAGCAACGCCGCTGAAATACCCTGGTATAGGGCAAGGGGTCCTTCACGGCTGATCACCATTTGAATGCAGTGGAAGGAATTGCGGAATTCCTTTTTTCCGCTACCCGCTCCGGAAATTTGCATTCTGTTCTTGACAAGATCCAGTGGCTGCACGCACATAGTGGCTCCCATTCCACTAGCACCTCCAATCAGATATTTCATACCCTTTGGGGGTGTCACCTTTTTGCTGGACTCTTTATCAGACATTTTGGCAGCGAATTTTCCGTTCACTTTCTGATTACACAACACAAAATGATTTGATTAAATGCACTCTGCCCTCTATTGCTATGCTCTCAATTCCAGCTTACAGTTTCCAGTTGCGTTCGTTGCTATCGCTGCACTCACCAAGCTTTTGCAATTTAGCTCCGTTCTTGTCGATGTTATTGTTGGGAATGTGCGAAAATATTTAACTTTGTGCAAATGCCTGCCTTAGCTAAATTAATAATAAATTTTGCGTACGACCAGAGCGAGCAGCTGATACTGGCGGCGGGTGGCTACATACATTCAGACACTTCCTCGTTTTATTTTTGCTTTTGCTCACAGACCGTTTTTTTCCAACCAACAGCCCACAGCCAACAGCTAACAGCTGCTTTCTCTTTGGCTCTTTGTGAATGTGAATCAATGTCACGGGCGAGTGTGTGTCGTCACAGAACGCTTCTATTTTTGGCTTCACAATTAGTTCACGTGTTGCACTATTGCCTGCCCCAAATTGCAGTTTGTTGTGCGACAGAATCTACACAAATTAAAGTGTCGCAATTGCAATGGAGAGCAAAACCACTGTACAACAATAATAAATTGCATTTTATGCCGTTGCTGCTCAGCTGATGACGTGTACAGCGACGGCGCGAGAGAAAAAAGGGTTGTCGACAGCTTGCACAGTCGACGGAAAATTGCTGGTAAATTTTGCATATAATAAAAATACTTTTTAATTATTTAAATACATTGAGTAAAACTTTTAGATACATTTTTTTATCTAACATTTGTAAACATGTCTTAAAAATTATTCTCAGGCATTGAAGGTAACACCACAAAGTGTGTGTCGAAGCAGATGACAGCCCTGCTGGTCGTTTTTGTCTCTCTGTGGCTAGCTCTTTTCAAGCACTCTTTCCCTCTCTCTCTCGCTCTCTCTCTCTCTCTCTTTGGTCAAGACGGTGTTGTTAAACACTGAACAGCTGTGCTATTTGTTCAATCATTCTGCCGTACGACTTAAGTCAAAGAGAATGTAACTAATTTAGATACACACACCGTCATAATTAACAACACATCTGTATATATATGAAGGCATATTCGTAATTTCCCTTGTTTATATCGTATGTTACTTGCATGCGAATACACAGATATAAGCACATCTGTACTTTATCTGCTTTGTTGTCGCGTTGTTCAGGCAGTCATTACCGGCATATCGACCCGCGCCATAAAAATGTTTGCCAAATTGTTATCATAATTGGTCTAATCAACAATGTAATCTAAATATGTAGATACTGATTGGGAATTGTGATATTTTTGGTATTCTATGCAGCTTATTGCTAATTAAACGTGCTTTAATATTTTCTATACATACATATATATTTCAATATGCTGTAAAACGTTAGGGCAAGTTTATTTATTCAATTTACTTACCTACTTTGTACCCTGACATTTAACACGATTTAGATCGTTTCAAATAAACAAAATCTTGAACTGATAATAGTTATTGACTATGTATGTATATATGCAACACTCAGTGATATCTCATATATATTTAGATAAAAGGAATTTTTCCTGGACTTAAGTGTTAATAGTTAGATCTTGGTTTGCAAACACTTGTTATTTATGGATATATAATATAATTATAAAAAAACATAAGGTAAATAAATATTTTCAAGTATATAATAATGAATTTATGTATGTTCAGAGGGACATTTACATGTGACAATACATTTTATAGCTATACAGCCATGTATTTATGTTTTCAGGTAGTTAAAAGTAATTTTGTGTGTTTCTTTTTGCGTTGTAAATTATGTAGAGTCTTGCCAGACCAAAGCTATATAATGCATATAATGAATGGCTAATATGATAATACATGATATATTAATAATTATATAATATAATAATAATAATAGTAATACAAGTATATATTTTATTGATCAGGATAACGCTGCTAACTGGCAATCATTTGCAGGACTTATGCGTTCTTTAATTCATATGAAATTATCATTATGTTTAAGGCATATTGTGTGCGTATCGCGCTCGTATCGCATGGCAGCGTTCAATCATGGTGCGTCTCAGCATTTATCCAGCAAGCCGTATTTCGCGCATTCGCGCTTTATTCAATCAGAGAGACTCGACAGATTGCCTGTCGTTCGTCTGCCATTGAAGCTGAAGCGATTTCAATTGAATTTAAGCGACAACGGCATTTTTCTGCTTTTGCGAGGGATTTTCGTATTTTTTAAAAGAAATCGAGGACGAGCAAGGACAACGGCAGAAATGAGAGCGCACATTGTAAGCAATCAGACTATGGAACAGCATTCAAGGAAGAAGAAGCACAAAACACAAAAAATCTGGAACTGTCAGACGGGGGCTCCATGGATAAAACTACTCACACAGTGCCCGTAGCAAAAGGCCGGTAGCCAGTGCCAGTGGCCCACTTCCCCAAACGCCAGCAGCGGCAGTTAATATGGTCGCGAAGGCGGCAACTCCTGTCACAAGCACACACACACACACACACACATACATGCATACTTACACTCAATACACATATGCATTCAGTGTGAAGGACATTGTGAGTGAAATTGAATGCTTGGATGTTTTGCACAGTTAATGCTCAGATGATGCGCACAGAGTTTGATCGATATGTTGGCAGCATATGTACATCAAAAAATTTTTTTAAAATGTTTGTTTATATATTTTTAATTAAACGTGTATATCACTGATACCTCGTACATAAACTATAAGTATTATCATTGCATTTTTATTTATGGCTTATTATTTAAATAACTAAAAATTCTTAAATTCCCCTTTCTCATAATATCAAACTTTATTTTATACTGGAAAGCATAGTTAGCGTTGGCTTGTTATAATATATAATGCAATAAATTTACGAATCAAATATCTTAAAATGAGTTAATTCAATAGAAGTTTTAAAATATATCGAAAGCTTAAAGAATAGTTTTACTCTACTCAGAGATGATTCGATTTTGCTATAGAACATCTTTCAGCTTAGCCTAGACAACTGCAGAGAGCATCGTTATCAATACACGAACAGCCAGCGGCTTGTCCTTATACACCTAACGGCCTGGCTCATCATTGAAGCGACGTTAGCTGGCCAATCAATAAAATTTCACGCTGCTGTAATCAAAGCATGTGATATTAGCGTAAAGTTGAATGAATCCATGTGCGGCAACGTCTCTGCCAGATCAGACCCAGCCACTGGCACAGGCGTTGGCAGCCAATGGGCCAAAACCTGAACCAAAACCAGCTCCAAAACCAGCCAGACAAACGAACTGCCAACGAGGTAACCCGCTAGCCATGTGGCTTTTCTGTGAAATGCTCCAATGATAAGGTGGCGCTGGTTATATTGAGACTCTATCATCGCTGAGCTTACAGCGCCGAGTTGAATCAACAGTTCGTCGTCGGCTGCCGCATCACTTGCTAATTTTAACAGTGTGCAAGCGAGGGGTAAGAAAATAATAACACTAAAAAAAAAAAAAAATAATAATAAAAGAGAAAAACTCACTCATATAGCAGCAGCCAGTTTCATTTGCATCTTGGGAAATTTATTTTTGTTCAGCCCGTTTAGTGATGCGTTATGGCAAATGCTGCTTCCACACCCAATCCGGATTGGCAGGTAAGCTGAGGCTTTGGCCACGAAATTTGGCAACGACAGAGATACGAGTGCAAATCGACTGGAAGATTTCTGGTGCGTGGCGAGCGAATTATTAAGTTTGTCTCTCTGCCAACTCTGAGCTCAGACGGCAGTCAGAGTTTGTTCTTGGCATGAAGTGCAATAAACAAGTATCCTTGAGCTTCAAGCAAAGGTCGCATTTCTCACAAGCAACTAACACATTTATTTGTTATTTCTTGGCACAGGCTGTGACTTAAATTTCGCTCAAGAAATATGAGTTTAAGTCTTTATTTAAGTCTTACATTTTCGATTCATTCAGTCAAACATATATAATTATATAACTAGAAAATCCTTCGAGTTTTCGTTAGCATTAGAGTCACTTTCATAGACTTCTAATTCAGATTCAGATTTATGTCGAAATGATTCTGTGAGTTATTTCCATTGCTCTCTAAATCTCTTTGCTCTATTTAAAACAGCATAGAGCAGCAGTGCAGTCTTCTGCAATGTCCTTAAATTGACCTTAAGGAATCAGCCAACAGCAACTCGGAGAAAATGGCATACTCCACTGGGCTGAAATTGCTTTGCAGTGGAGCAGCGAAATTGTTGCCTGGCAGCTCCGCTCGGCAATTTGCAATATGCAAAATGCGACAAAATAGTTGAGGCCAGTGCCACGCCCAGTCACTTGACAGCTTTTGCTGCGTAAATAAACATTTAGCATTCCATTTGAATTTGCATGGCAAGAGACGTTGCTCGTAAAACTGATAAAAGGAAGAAAAAAATCAGTGAAGCAGCTTAGACCAGCTGGATAAGCACGCAGCAGCCAATTTGTGAGGGGCTAGTGGCTCGGGCTTTACCAGTTAAGCCTGATTGTGAACTAAACACGCTAATGGCATTATAATTATCCCTGGGGTTCCGACTACGCAGCCCGACCACCTGGCCGGTACATCTGAAATGCAAATTAAAACTTTGCACAAAACTTTTCGCTTTTCGCCGATACTTTAAGTCCCGTCGTTGCAAAGCACTGGAAAATTGCATTGCGGTCACCGCCGCCGCCGTCGCCGCCGAAACACATTTCCCCCTTTTCGCCCCGATGGCGCGTTGCGACTACCAGTTGGAGATCCTTTACATTAACGTATAATCAACATTAATGGAGCTGACAATGCGCTTCCGGAGACATGGACACAATACAAACCACACAGTGCCGACCATGGCACGGAGCGGAGCACATTCTTTGCGCTGTTATTGTGTCTGCTGGCCAACCGAGTGAAAGTGGTCCTTGTGTTTAGCCAGTGCTCCACTTAGTCCAACATGGGGATTACATTCGCATCAGCTCAATGAGAAATTATGTGTATGAGAATGCTTTTGCTTTTGTGTTTGTGCATTGTTGTTTGCCACGCGCAATTCAGTTATCCAGTTGTTCGGCTGCCCCTGCCCGAAATTATTGTCTCTTATTGGTTTATTATATAAAAGTTGCTCTACTAGGCTTAGAAGCTTGAAATTATGTATCATTCCTGTTTGTAACTTACAATGGGATGCCACTCACAGTTAGCTATGGCAGCTTTTCGGGCATACTGGTTGAGCCTACGCCTTCAGGTAGCATTACGTATACGCCACATCAACTCACAGCAAATGACAACTCTGTGAAAAGGCAAGAAAATTTATGGCTACGTCCGTGTGCGTGTGTGTGTAAACACACATTTTTTTGGTCATATAAATTAAAAGCAGCTCAGGCTCGAGCCCAGCAACTAAACCACTTTGTGCTGAAATATCTGTCTGTGGCTTTAGCTTGTTACTGAAGTCAGATTCAGATAAAAAGTTGAAATCTGTTGCGGCTGCAACTTGATGTGGCACTTGCTTCATAAATGTGTCCCGCCAGACCACTATCTGCTGCTTGCAACTGAAACGCTTTTACTTAGCCATTTCTCCCATCGTCTGTTGCCAGCAAGTGAGAGACAAAAACAAAACAAACACCCAGAGCCATTCGACACTCTGCAAAGGAGAAATGGGTGGCACGGAACAGCCTACAAAATTAATGGTGCTAATGCCAAGAGGGTCTATGTGAGTGTGTGTCAGTGTGCCCATGCCTGGTCAACTCAATTCTGTAGCAGACGTCTTGTTACCTAAAACCACTTTGCAATATGAGCAACAGCCAACGTAAGTCGACTGAAATGTGCTCTTGACTCCAAGTGTTGTTGGGGTAGCCAAAAACGCCAAAAACACCAAAAACAAAGCAGTCTCTCGCACTCCTAAGGTTTAAAGGGGGTATTAGCTTGTGGCAAGTAGGCCAATTGGTATTTCCCTAATTTTAAAGTAAATTTGAAGACGCTTGAATTGTTCGTTTTCATGGAAATTAGTAAATTTGTATTAGCATAAACTTTAAGTTAAGAAGTAATTAATATTCATTAAGAAAGTGATTGATATTCACCTGAAAAGTAATCATATGTCAAGATCTTTAAATAGTTTCAAAAGTTCATTCATATTGCCCCCGTGACATCATCCTTAAGTGCCTCACCTTTGATCACGCAAATTAATATACTCAAAATGTAAGCAGTCATGGATACTTTATAGATTTGAAGTGCTTAGTTTCTAATATACTCCGCTGCTTCAATAGACTTGAAAGAGGTATTTCTGTATTCAAGCAGTTGCTGGCCGCAGACTCGTTTTGAATTGAAGCTACGGTCTGAATCGACAGACAGTTGCTGTCGTCATTTCCTTTGGTGATTTATTAAGCAGCAAGTTTTTATGTATGTTCTGAGTTGGTCCAGAAGTAGAAATTTGCTGGAAATTTGCCGGTTCGCTAGGCACAATACGTGATTGATAGCCCCTAAACAAACGGCAGTGGCAACGGTTGGGTTAAATGTTTCCGAGTGGATATGCCAACTATTCAAATATTTGATTCCGAGACCTTGACCGGCATTAGTCATACAAATTGGCAGAGCCCAGTAAAGCAGAAGAGAACAAAATTCATATAGAAACATTTTAATTATAATTGACGAATTAAATGCATTTGTTGAACTCATCTGACCACATAGCTCAGTTGAGAATTAAAGGTTATTTTATATTATATTCAATAAAGTAGACGTAGTTCCCAGACGTAAACGTTGAGTTGGCAGCATCTGCAAAATAGAATGAATGAATTTTATTTGTTATATTTTATGTAATCAGTTCACAGTCCAAGGCAAATACAAATTTGATAAGCGGGTTGTAAAGCAAAGGACTGCACGGATTGCTTTAGTTCCCTATGATTCAGTAATACTTAACTTTACGTTTTGCTTTACTTTTGGTTTGACTAAAGACCTTCGTGGTATCGGCTCAAGTAGTTAGAGCATATTCAATAAGACACCTATCCTTATACCTATAATAATATGCAGTTGCAAGAAGCGAGAGCTGTTGACGTTGAGCTGAATTAAACAAAGATAAAGGAGAGACTGATTTAAGTGCGGCAAGTGAGCCCAGCTCATTTGAATATCAAACAGCGCCAAGTAGAAGCTACTAGCTGAAAGCGAACAATCAACGTTAACCAAAGTCAACTTCACTTCTCCTCACTTTATTTTTATAAAAAGTTTTTTTCTATTGAGGAATAAACTAAAGAGACTAGTGGCTAGACTATGCTCTAAGAACAGAGAGTTCAAATGTTTTGATCTAGTATCAAGCCACATTCAGTCAGCATTGCTATTGACTTCTCGCTCTTCACTAAAAGCTCATCGATTTATCGATTTCAGATAAAATAGTTATATCTAATGCTGCTACTCAACAAAATTAAAAATGTTCATTGCTCTGTCATAAAATTTGATTATTGTACTTATACGCAAAATACATTTTCCTGTGGATAACTTTTTCCATCTGCTTTTTATTGCATATTTATTTGGAAATTTTTCGTTTTAACAATTGTCTAGAAATGATGTAAGAAATACATAATTTTAATTTCCATTTTGAGCCGTTCATTAAAACTAAAATAATAGCCGAACAGAGTCAAACTAATATTTATAGTGAATGCCAATGGCGCTGAACTTTTTATCTGGTTTCTAAATGAAATATTAATGTAGCCAGCGCCTCATTATGGCTATCAGTTCGGTCAATGTATTTATAGTAGCGCAAGTTAAATCTACTGGGATTTAAGGGCTTGACATTTTGTAGAACGAAACACACAAGAACGAGGCCAAGCAGCTTTAACGGCTGCCAAAGCAGTTGATCATAAGGTCAGTGCGGGGGCGGGGAGCGGGTAACGGGGGCAGTCAAGCGCAGCTGCAAACAATGGCATTTTAAAAGGCGAGGGTGGTCCGCGTGCCAATGGCAGTGTGTGCGAGGATGAAGCAAGCAGAAAGCAGGACTGGAAGACAGACATTAAGTTTGCGACACCCACGCACACATATAGACACAAGCGCACATGGCGTATGCGTAATAACATTTTGCGTTACATTTGTTTTTTTATTGCATACCGCAAGGCGGCTCGTCTGGCCGGGCTTCTTTGTATTTCCGTTCCGACCATAACACCACATTCCTGGCTAACGTCTCTGTTTGTTTTTGTTTCTGTTTATGTTTCAGTTTCTGTTGCTATTGCCCTTTGTCTGCCGCAATTTCCGTGCCATGTGGCACAGCCTATGTAGGTGCCGCACGACAAATGCGAAAACTTTAAACTGCCCAGCAGATGGGTATCGCAACCAACCGGCCCAAGCTTCGTTTCCTTGGCATTATCGCACATAATAATTTCGTAAGTCATACGTAAGACACAAAATGTGGCTCACATGCCTCGAGGCGTTGGCTAACCTGTTCGGTCCTGACGGACAAATCGAATACGCTACAGTTTTCCCATGCGCATTTCGACCTTTGGCCTGCTTACTTGGCTATTCAAATGCCGCTCAAGTGTAGCGCACAACGGGACAGCAATCAGCAGAGCCGCAGACCCCAAAAGCGACAGCAGCAGCGGGAAATTGTGTCATTTTCATTTATCTGTGAATGTATTTCTAGCTGAGTCTGCGAGCAGTCTGTTGGCAGCGCTGCTCGAACTTCATTGAATATAACTGCGAGCTGAGCAGCAAATTCGCTAGCAGCGGGGCTGAGGCGGATGCCAATAAAACGGAAGCCTCGATTAAATACAAATAAGGCATTAAGTGCAAAGGCGCTGAGGCGCATAATACAAATTGCGACGATTGCCAAGCAGGCGCAGGAACGGGAGCTGCTCCTAGCAGAGACTGTGGCGTTCGAGAGCGAAGGGCAAAGGCGCCGCAGGGCATATTGAGAGTGTCTCACAAAACTAAATATAAGGCTGTGGGCTTTCATCTAATACCCTTTTCCAAATGATTATGTTAGCTTACGCAGCTCACATATAAATATTTTACGCTTTTATTAAAATCTCTATTCTATTTGTTTTAAGAAGATATCTTTTGATATAAATAAGTAGTATTAGTCTATATTTAACTCTGACTAATGCAGGGAATGCAATGTACTTTAGTGCTCCAAAATGATTTCCTACTGTTGCCACCAGCTCGCAACAAGGCAACGCTTTTTTTGCTAGGCAAACTTTTTATTGGCTGGAAAAGAAAGCAGGACTATATATATATAAATATATATATATATATATATATATATATATATATATATATATATATATAGATATATATAAATATATATACATACACTATTATGCTGCGGCTGGACGCGCTTTGTATGACATAATAAAAATGCTGGCAATGGAAAGTTGTGCCTTAAGTGAGAATTAGCATAGAAACGAAGCGAAGCAAATAGATGGAAGAGTGAAAGATAAAAATCGAGTCTAATGTGCGTTGGGCTTTAAACTTTTCATGAATGTGGCCAGCAATTTGTGTGCCTTTCCAGTTGGCAGCGATATCATATTCAATGCCCATATTTAGATATTCATCTCGACCAAAAGTGGACGGCCCTTCACTCGACTTGACTCGACTCCACCCGACTGCAGCTGCTTGGTTAGCTGAACAGTTTTGCGGTTCATTTAATAATTCTGCGTCTTGTTTACCTGAACAGCCAATTTTGTGCTTCGGCTTTGATGCGTCGACAAGTGGACGTTTCACCTGCGGCCAATGGCATTAGCCATTAGCCAAACGGCGACCCAGTCCGACCCTGCCAGGGTCGGCACTTCAAGCTAACGAGCTGCCATGGCAATTAGAGCCACCAACGTCTACGAGTTCGACTCTGCATAGCACATCACATGACTGCCATTTTTCCATTTCAAATTTATTTTCGGCTTCAGGTTTTTTTTTCGTCATCCTCTATTTTTTGCACACAATTTTGATTAGCAAGAAAATCGCGACGTCAAAGTATTTGCCCAGTCAGCGCGATGTGAATGAGTCAATGATCTAGGTGTTGTTCTTGTTCTTGTTGTTATTGACGGGGATGATGATGGTAATCATGATGATCATCATAAATTGGCTTTTTCAGGTGTGTGTGACGAGGAGAGAGTGTGTGTGTGTGTGTGGTGTAAGTGTCAAGTGCCCCGACACGGCTCAACTCAATGACTCGGCTTGCTTTCAATAATATTTATGCACTCGGCTTGTATGCGAATTCAACAGGGCATACATTTCCAATTAAGCTGAAGCATTCAACTACAGCAAGCGACAGGTACACACACACATACACACACACCATCATACCATTTTTTCTGCAATAAAAAGTTATTTGCAGAGTAAATTTCAGCGCAACTATTTTTAGGGTTATTGTCAGCTGGAGCTGCTTTGGCTTAAATATAAAGTGAGAATTCATTAGAAGTTTATTCAAACATTTACATAAGAAATCTATAATTCTCATTTTATTTCACAGTAGAGTAATATAGTCTTAAGAAATATGTTGAGCATCCAAGCCTTATTTTGCAGTTGTGGAAACTCTAGCTTAAATACTGAGTAAACTTTAGTAGAGACAGAGCTAGCAAAGAGGCATAGACATATCTGAGCATACCCATACTCAAAGTAAGCCAGCTGTTTATTATTATCAAGTCAAGTTTGTATTTCAGTCTAAGCTCAGATTCTGACATGCAAATAGTGAGCGCCGCATGCCAGCAAATGCCAAATGGCCTCGAGCAATTTCAATAGATGGCAGCGCATAGTGGCCGAGGATAAACAAGAGGGATATTTGGTTACTGTCGCTTGCAGCATAGTAGCTGCTTTTGTTGCCGACTTGATTAGCGTTGTCGGTGAATCCAAAGCGCAACTGACTCTGAAATGCCTAGGCATGGAATAGCCAAACAGCTCATGTCAAATGGAGAGAGAAAGACAGGTGAGCAAGTCTCACTGCTCCATTGTCCGTTGTCGTGTATTCACGCCGAGCTCGCAGTACGTGAACCGACATGTGTATTCGTGTATTCGAGCTGGCGGAAAAACAATTTTGCATATTAAATGAAAAACGGCGCAGCATGGATGGCTTATCGCTCATCAACGGTGGCCAGGAGGAACTGTAAACTGATTTCCGTTCAATACATGTAGTTGGGGAGTTTATAGACACACACGCAGATGCCTCTCGACAGTTGTCAAACGTATTCGGAAGTTCATCAAAATTCTGTTTTTCCTCATTGCATGCGCAGCATGCAACAGTTTGTGGGGAAGCTGAAAATGCAAAAGGCACTTGCAGCATGCGTAGATGTCAAAGCGCTCGATACCTGCTCTCTACCTACGGGTACTGCCTTATTGGCTTGTTGTTGGCAGCTCTGCTTATTACAAAATATTCATTGAGCTTTTCAATAACCCCATGCTACCTTTGATACTGTATGTTTGTTTATTTACATCAAAAGAAAAAAGACTTAAATATTTGGACTCAATATCGTCAGCAAATATGATAAAGTCAGTCATATTAATGGAACTTCTGTGTCTGCAAGCACAAATCTTTGCCTTTCGCTGAGGCAGTTGAACAGAAATTAATTTTCCATATTTAATTTATTTTAAGGCGCAGCTATTGCCGCAATTGGCCAAGTCTAAATATGAATTTATTTGGTATTAGAAAATAGTCCTGTTTTGTGGCATGAGTCAAGGCAAACAAGAGTTCGAATAGATAAGGGTAAAGTACACAGCTCGAGCGCTATGCCGCTGCAGTATTGCTGCGCCAAAAATTAACATTCAGTCCACCAAGCTTGAAGCCTAATTGCAGATGCCAAAATTCAGAAGCAGCTGCAGATGCTGCATGGCCAAATGGCCGAGAGCATTTCTAATGAATGGCAACTCACGATGAGAGCAGGTAAAACAGTAGTAAATGATAGTTCCCAGCAGAGTAGTAATTGTTGTTGTCGAATTGATTAAAATTGGCAGCGGAAAGCCAACCGAAACTGTTTTTGAAATGCTCAGCTCAGACATACATTCGACAGGCTCCAATGACTCCCCTCCACAGTTATGCATTTTGAATTTCTGCGCCAAAATTGTAGTGTGTAGTATGTGAATCAACATGTGTGCGCCTGTGTTCATGTGAGGGTGCATGTGTTTCTGACGGAAAAACAATTTTGCATGTTTAATAAAAAGGCGGAGTCGTGGCGGAGTCAGGCTCGTCGCTCGTCCATGGCGGCCAGGAGGAACTGTTGACTGATTTCTGTTCGACATGTGCACGTACACACACACATCACACACACACTCATCACACACACAAAGACAGCTCCACAGTTGTCAAACTGATTCACTTCGTTTTTTTTTTTCACTGAGGCAACATGCAACAGTTGCAAACAGCATTTGACGAGTCAGTGAAGAGCCAAGCGAATGGCAAAGAACTTAATATGTGCCTGCAAAGTGCATGTCCTGAATTATTGCTTTTCGGTGGCTTATTGCTTTTCAGCTGAAAACCCTTCGGTCCACCTGTAATATTGAAAATCTGTGTAGCTGCCAAGCTTTTTAATTAACCTACGCAAGACGAACGTCAGCCTTTTACCTTTTGGACAGCCAACGCTGGTAACTATAATGAGATATGCCTTTTGCACTGAGGGGCAGCACAAAGTGCGTAACATTTTAATGCTAAATGAAGTCTACCTGAATACAAAAGGCAACCAGTGCCTATCTGAGTTTATTATATTTTTCATTTAATTTCTTCGTCTTTGTTTTGTGTGTACTTTGAGTTTTCACAACTATCAGATGCACAAGTTCTATGCCAGGAGCAACTAGCTTGCTACAAATCCAATCAAAGATACAGCATAATGCAAAAAAGAAGTGAAACTTTGCGTCTTTGATCAGCCGCTCAAAGGTTAGCTCAACTGCAACGGGCAGCAAAGGGAAAAGCAACACGGATGCTTTTTATAAAGCAATTTGCATGTTGACGTCCCTTTTCATCTGCTGTTTTTCTAGATTGTTGCCCTGGCTAAGGAATCGCCAATGAGTTTCCAAGTGGCGTGTCCTGCGGCCACGTACAGCATTGTGTGTGTGGCTGTGGTCTTGGATAACTGGCTCAACTGTGGAACTGAGTTCCGGCCAAATCCTGAAACATAAATCCGTGTGAGGTGTTTGCTCGCTGCCCGGCCAAAGGCTGCATACAAAGTCCATGGAACATAAAACGCACATAAACAAATGCATGCAGACATAAAACACGAAAGCACGCACAGAATCTGCCAGCGCACACACACCCACGCACATGTGGCGACGACCGCTCATCGAGGAACGTAAAAAAATGTAGGCACTGATTACATTTGCATATTATAAGCAACCACTTGCACACTCCCCATATTGATGAGGTTGCAGCGCCGCAAGGGCTGGGCAAGGCGATCAGGTCCTGCCGCAACTAGTGAGTCAGCTGCAGCTCCTGGCATACTTGCGCGCGTCTAACTGTGTGTATGTGTGTGTTTGTTGTTTCCATGTGTGTGCGTGTGTATTTGTCCAAGGAATTTAATTTCCAACTTTTACGTTTGGCATGTGCCACACACAACTTTGGTAGTGGCAAAGTTTGCTCCAGCGACGCAGGCTGTGTTGATCTAATAATATGGGCATGGGTCGTGTGTGGGCGTGGCTAGCGTAGTATTTGCGGCACTTGTTGAAGCGTAGCTGCAACCTCAGTCGGGGATTATGCAGCTGCTAAAACTTTAAATTATGTAATTCAACGTGTTGCCAATACATACCGTTCCGGGCAACAGGCAGCCAACGCAACCCACATGTGCACAGCCCACATGCACATCAGAGCGCACACACTCACACACTCTCACACACACACTCACACATTGGCCAAGTAACCGAAACTTTAGCCGTAGCTCGAGAACGGATAAATGCCTCGCCCCACCTGGGGCCCACGTATTTCAATTAACGTGCCAGCACGACCGAGTTGCACGTTATCAGCGCTAGGTGGCGCCCTTGGTGGTCCTCAGCCTGCTTTGCTACTTGTTTGATGATACGCCATAAATATTCCAAAATAACAGTAATGTGAACAGGGCGCAGCTACACACTGCAACACAGTCGAGGTCGGCACATGTCCAAGTATAAATTATATTGCGGATAACCGATTAGCAAGCCAAAAGCTGTATTTAAATGCCATCGACGATAATTTATCCTTTAATTAAGAAATTCAAGCACAGAGCTGAAATTGGTAGTTTATAAAATCATTGAAAAAGCGGATAAATACGAAATGGGCACTGACAATATTGAGCAGCATAAATAACTCATAGAGGAAGAATCTATAACGTATAAATGGGTAAGATGTGGCCTTTGTTATCTTAACTAAGTAACATGAACCTATGAAAGAAAGGTCTAGTATGTATGCATATATATATATTTATATATATATATATATATATATATATATATATATATATATATATATATATATATATATATATATATATATATATATATATATATATATATATATATATATATATATATATATATATATATATATATATATATATATATATATATATATATTATGTATATATAAATTATATATTATATAATGTGATTTACCATAAACGACTATTATGAACCATTCTAATCTCCTTTTGCAGCTAAAAAGTAAATATTTAAAATGTTTTCTTTTTGTTTTCAATTGTGCTCCATTTCATGATTGATGCAATTAAGCAGCATATTAAAGTGACTGTAACTAAAAATGTGATATGTAACTTTAGTATATGCCCGCGACTGTGCAAATACAAGAACTTTTCTACATGGCCAAACTTTATCTCGCGTTTTTTAGAGTGAACAACTTTACTCGCGAAACTTTCTGTTTGTCTTCATATGGTGAGCAATTAAGGTGTGTTGGTGTGAGTATGTTGCATGGCAGTATGCCCACACACACATATACACACACACACATACACACTCAGGCAGCCATATATATCCAGCTCACACACACACGTCCTTCCGCTCAGTTGGAGAAATAAAAAATGTATTTTTTACCTTGCAGGCAGCTTTAAATAAGAGAAATCGTTTTTTAAACACGATTTCATCTAAATTGCAATGAGTGCTAAAATAATTTATAAGCGCACCAAATGCGTTACATCGCACACAAATCACATTTCGCGGCTGGGGCTCTGTCGACAATTCAACAATTCGCCGCGATTCGTTTGATAAATATTTTTGTAGATGTTTTAGCTGCGTGCCGCTCTTATCTCTGCATTTATTTATTTTTAAATGCCAACCGAACTGCACACAGGCGAAGCAACAAAAGTTATTAAACAACGATTATTTCAACTAGCTGCAATTCGGTCTTCGTTTCGCAATCAAATGAAAAGCAATGAAAAACGTTTCACATGGAAGGCCAATCACTTCACTGGCATAAATTAACTACATATATTGAGGAAGATATGCATGAATGGACAAACAAATAGACTCGTTAGCACACAGCGCTCGATATCACTTACATCCTTTAAGCATAAACAGCCACAGACGGGCAGCGTCTTAGCTGCTCTCTTTTCCATATTTTTACAACGGCTTGAAAAGAAGATTTACTTGATTCGCTGCTGCTGGGGGCGCCATTTGTGTGCCCAGGGAAAACGCAAAGCGCGACTGCTAAGCAAACAGCGTGTAGCACACACGTTAAGTTAAGCTTATTCCACACACAACTGCCAAAGGCAGACTTAGACGTGGGCCAAATAGGCAGCGCGGAGTGAAACTAAGCACACTCTTTTCAGCGAGTCTGTGTGTGTATGTCTACCCTGTATGTGTGTGTGTGTGTGATATCATTGGATTACCGCGATTATCTTTCTCGAATATCACATGGCACGAAAGCCAACAATGTCTACATTTTGCTATTACAGTATATTACAACATATATGTGCGTACATTTGCCATGTGATTGGTGTTGTGGGGGCGTGGCCGGGCTGCATGCCGCACATAAACGTGCAGGTGGTCGGACGCGTGCGTTTTTGCGGTTGCCCAATCGGCTGGGCAGAGACTCTGCAGTCAGCGCGGCGTCTATGCCGCCGTCGCTGGCTATTTGCTTTTATGGCTTGTTTGCCAGCTCATGAAAACTTTGGTCCGCATGCCCAAGTGACCCATTAAACAAATTGAAAATGAACAGAAACCGTTTCAGCAGCTGGACTTTGGGCCCGCCATAGTTCTTCGTATGTGTAATAAATTTTAATTGACTGCACTGCATTGCAGCAGTCGTATTGTTAGCGTTCCAAAGATTTCATTGCATTCAATCACGAGTCAGAAATCTCAAGTTTTCAAAATATTGTGCTCAGTGGCTGAGGCAAGTTCTCGCCCTTTTGGCCAAACCAAAAACTTTGCTCATAAACACAAGTGTGCCAAACTCGTGCCGGCAATAACAGCTACGCAGCTACAGCAACATGGCTATGGTCGTTAGTCCTTTTGCCAGCGCTGCGTATACGTAATATGCAGTTAACTGGACAATTTTATAAAGCTGCGCTCGACGGCGCAGGTGCAAAAGTAAATTATGGTCGCACTTAATGTTAATTAAATTCATATTTTTGCCATAGAATTGTATATTGTTTCACTAAGTAGTTATTATACTTATAGCGGCTTCCGCCTGCCCACTCGGGCACTAAACGGACCTCTGCCAAAGCATTGTGCAAGCCAAAGCAATATTAATAATTTTATTAGCAATGCATTTCGGATGTGCACAGCGTAAAGCATTTGCAACTCAAGTTCTTGACTTCGTGTAATTTGTGGCTGGCCAGTGCACAACTAAGGCACAGCCACAGCAGCTGAACTACACAACATAATTTGAGTAAAATCTGAAAATTAAAGCCTTTTAATTACAGCTAAATCTAGGCAGTTCGAGCAAAACTAAATTTACACACACACACACAGAGGCATGTTTATTTACACAACTACAGCCATGAGTTGATTATTTATATTTGGCACTTGTTTGCATAAATTTAACGCTCATTTTGACTTGCATGCCCCAAAAGGACATTAAGTGAATTTTTCATGAAAGCAATCAGCTGGCAACACAGTCAGTGTGTCATGTGTTTTAAGCGGTTTAGGGTTGGCCAAAATGCTGAATGCTCCATTAATAATAATGTGATAAAAATGCTAAAATGTGATTATCAGCTTACCTGTGTCTGTGTCTGTGCCTGTGCCCGTGCCTTGCCTAATGTGTACTATGCAAATGTTTGACTGTTGAAAATCTGTTGACAGCCATTAGAATGGTATGAAATATGTAATTGCATCACGCTGGAAATAGAAAAGAAATGGATAAGAGCCGTAGGAAGTCAAATACGTATAAATATATAAAATGTTATCTGCTACGGAGCTCAGTCTGGGCTCCAATCAGTGCCCAATGTGCGGCCGATTGGCTCAGGTATGCGGGCTAAGATACAAATTCCCACAGATGAACTCGTATATAATAACACCGGCAATGCATAATTCATTTTAAGCACCACTTAAAGTTATGGCAAACGGCCGGAGCGCAATTTAAGACAGAGTTTAATGCATTCAATACGTCATTGAGCATGTTGTGAGCGGTTTGGGTCGCTGCTCTGATTTATGGTGCGTATACTTGATGTGGCCGCAAAGCCGCACAAAATGTTGCTACTGGGCTACCTTCCTTGCTGGCAGTTGTTCCTACTGCGGCGTCTGCTTTTTCCTCTTAATAAAACACAAAGCAAGCCTCGAAATACACTCGCCCACACACATACACACACACACACAGAGACACACCTACAAGTTTGGCATACACTTTGGCTGGGTCGAAGTCAGAATTGGACTCTTACTTTGAGTCTGAAGCTGATATTATTAAATTTTATAACATTTCGATGCGTCTGCATTTCAATTGACCATAAACGGCTTTAAGGCTTTACGACTGCGCCAGTCTTGAGCTTAAAAGTTCCCCTGAACCGCAGCCATTGTAGGCGTTGATATGTATATTCATACGCCCCGGGGGTCATGGCCGGGCCTAAATGTATGCGTGTATTTGCAACCGGCCATGCCCAATTTAATTTATCAAAGTCATAAACTGTTAAACGACTCGGCCGAGAAATACTACATGAATAATGGGCTCTGGCAAGCGGCAACAGATTCTTGTCAATGTGCGTCAAGATGCCCGATTAAGTGCGCATCTTTGTAGCATCTTAAGATATATAAATATTGCAGATGAGCTGAACTGATTAACTTAGTTGTATTAATACATAAATGAATCCCGGCAAACAGAGGAATTTATTGACTGTCGTAGCTGCTATTTAAGGCGTTGCGCAGTGTAGTGTGGTTGGGCAGAGTCAGGCAGCTGAGTGCTCCTGCACGGACTCACTCAATTTCCAGAGCCAGCAAGCTTGCAAAACGGAGTCAAATATAATTACGAGCACATGGATCACGGGTGCGCTTTGCCAATTATACCTAGCACTCGGTCAGCTTTAGATGGGGTATGTCAGACTGAAGAGTACAAGCCCTCTGGGCCATTGCAGTCAAACTGAGTTGATAAGCCGTGGCACAACCTCGATACATATTTTACTATATGAATAACATACGAATATTTCTATATATATGACTATGCAGTCTAGAAGCAGTATGATAAATGCATCCAAAATATATCAAATTTGCAATTCATATACCCGTTACAAAACAACCAGAAATCGTTGTGCTATCAAAAAGAAGCAACACGATAAAAGTCGACAATCTGTTTATGGATTAATAACATTCTGAGTGTCCGTTCGAAAATCTGCATTTAAGCCTCGAGCTGTTTCTCTAGCGGCCCGGCAAGGCAGCTCGTCGTCAGCGTAAAAGTTTATGCCATTTAAACATAATTTGCTTAACCGAAACGAATCTGGCAGCGAGAGGATGGGTCGCTAGGACCCAGCTCGAAAAAACACACATATAAAATCGACAATAATCATTTTTGTGGATAAAGGTAGCAGTCGCTGTGGGGCTGTCTGTGTGAGGGGAGGGTGGGCGCGTGGCTCTTTAATTTATGCAGCACCGCATTTTTTTGAGACTCATCCACACACGTTGGGCTCAAGTACTGGCAGGCAGCTGGCTTGCCGGAAATCAACAAAAGTTTATTGAGCATAAATTTAAATCTGCTTGATGCTCAGTGTCTGCCTAGCCTCGGGGCCTGCTTTGCGTTGTTTTGTTTACGTGAGCGTTTTTAAATTGATTTCACATCCATTCAAGTTCTCGACGACGGTCATTTCCGTATCCATCTTCGTCCCCAACTAGCATAAGCCCTAACGAAATAAGTCGCCAAATGAAGACATGATTTGTGGCCACAGCTGCTGCTGTTGTTCGCGCACAGCAACGACATTGCTGGCCCCATCATGAGACGCTGTTCCAGGTTTATGCACTCAGCATCTGGCTTTCATTTTCGTACTCTGAACTGTGCACTGTGCACTGTGTGCTGTGAGCTGTGGTCGTCGATGGTATAATCAATGATGCTTCATTATAAATAAGCAATTTTCGCTTCGCATTATATTTTCCATTGTCTTCCTCTCACTAGCCGCTGCTTTGCCCTTTGTTGTGCGATTGTTCGCCACGGACTGTCCGTTTCAGTTGTGTTCGGTGGCACAACTTTGGGTGTTGGGTGTGATAATAAGTATCTAATAATTTGTTATCATTATTGGCTATGGTCATTTTGGTGTTGACTCGCTCGCCCACGCTCGCACACTTCTTTCATCTCTCGCTATCTGCGCTCGTGTATTAGCCTAATGGACATTGCTGCCCTCCCAGCGCCCGGACTTCCACGTCTCAGTGATTACCAAGCAAATTAAATTAGTGAAAATGTCGAAACGAGGCACGAGAAAGGTAAGACAATCTAATTGCCTTCATTGCGGGCTCCAGTGTCTGTCTCTCTGTTCTGTGTGTGGTGTCGAAATATAACTGTATCTATATCTATGTATATATACATGTTAACCTATAGGTATATGTTAATTCCGTCTAGCATTGTGAACAGGTGCTGCCAACAATTGGCCTCTGGGGCCAATTGAATTAAACAAGCTAATTAGGTTTTATAGATATGAACAACCGCTAAACAAATTGTTGTGGTCATATAAGCACCCAAGGCTAGAATTTAATAATAAATTAAGAGTTTAATTGTTTTCATTTCAATGCTAAGTCTACAATATATGTTTGTCATAATATTTAGATATGCCAACTATTTAAACAACTTTTTGCAATTTTATTCATTATTTGACTTGCTTAGCGGAGACACAAACCATTTCGATGGCGACACCTGACGGCCATTTCGTTTTGTTTTAGCGCCGCCATTTGTCATTTATATTAAGCAGGCTAAAGAGCCGTTGCATGAAAGCTTTTACAAGCACTTCAAAACTGAATTTATCACAATGGCGGACACCCAAACGTAACGACGTAAGGGAGTTGACTACAGCCATAACCTCTACTATAATAACTGTAAATTGATATAATAAAAGACCGAATTTGATGGTGTCATACACACACAGCACACTACACTGCAAGGCTTGAGACACCCACGCACCAACCCAGACCTACAATATCCAAAGAATCGACCAAACTAGTTGCCTACCTTAAGCTTCTCTACCGACGAGGCTGACAAGGCAACGCGCAACAAATTAAAGCAGGTCAGCAAGCGCAGCAATTCGTCGCGGCAAGGGAATTCCGACAGTCGTCTGATAGACAACAGCTGCGAAATGAGCGCCAATAAAATTTTTCTGCGCTATTATCCACCAGGTGAGTCTTAAGCAATTTGACACCTGTGTAACTGCAGCTGAAATAATATTTCGATAGGCTTGGCCTTAAGTTATCGATCACCTAAGGGCGGTGAACGGCTGCGTCACTTCGATTTGCTTGACTTGGATGCCAAGTAAGTAGCCAGCATAATGCATAGTCCTCCATTGAGAAACGTAACACTCCACAGAACAAATGTGGAGCAACTGGCGGATAGAATTTTGTTCGAGGAACTACAGGTGAGGGAGTCAGAGGAAGGTGCAAGCGATGCCTGCACATCAAATGCTCCATTGTGTCTGCCCGCCAACTGCAAGGCTTCCAGCTCCCAGAACATGTTCAGCGCCCTGAAACAAGCAATTGAGAAGTTGCAAGCGAAGCTACGGGAACCGGTCAAAAAAAAGTTCTATCTGCACAAATGCTACAACTCGCACATTCTGCCGCTGACCAACGTGTGCTTTGATCGCAGCGGTGAGCGGTGCTTGACAGGCAGCTACGACCGCACCTGCCATGTGATCAACACCAGCACCGGCCTAGTGCAGCACATGCTCCACGGCCATGACAATGTAGTCTTCTCTGTGGGCTTCAACACGCCGCGCTGGTAAGTCTGAGAGCATATGTTAGACAATGTATAACGCTTGGCCTGTTCAGTGACAAGATCATTACGGGCTCCTTTGATGGCACCGCCAAGATTTGGTCAGCAAGCACTGGCCAGTGCCAGAGCACGCTGTATGGCCATACAGCGGAGGTGGTGGCTGCCGAATTTAATCCAGCGCACGACCAAGACGTTGCAACGGCCTCCATTGACGGCAAGGCACGCATCTTCGATGCGGAAACGGCGCAGGAGCTACAACAGCTGAATCACCACGGCGCCGAGGTGATAGCGGCACGCTACTCTCGCGACGGCCAGATGCTGTTGACTGGCTCTTTTGACCACACAGCTGCCATTTGGGACACACGCAGCAAGAGGTGGGCATGTCATTCATAAGTTATCAATGTTTTTAATGTTGCCACTTGAATTGCCCGCACAGCTGCTGCCATCAGCTGCGTGGACACACTGCAGAGTTGTCGAACTGTGTGTGGAATTTCAGCAGCTCGCTGATTGCTACCGGCAGCCTGGACCGCACCGCACGCATCTGGGATGTGCGTCGCCTGGACCAGGAGTTGCATTTGGTATCGACGCACAGCGACGAAGTGCTTGACCTGAGCTTTGACGCGGCCGGCAAACAGTTGGCCACCTGCAGTAGCGACTGCACGGCGCGCGTCTGGAGCTTGGAGCCGTTCGAGATGCTGTCGCTGATGGCCGGCCACAGCGACGAGGTGAACAAGGTGTGCTTCAGTCCCAGTGGCTGCATGCTACTTACCGCCTCGGCGGACAACACCGCACGCCTATGGCTCACCGAGACGGGCCAGTGCTCCCAGGTGCTGACTGGCCATGAGTCGGAGGTGTTCAGCTGCGCCTACAGCTACGCAGGCGACGCAATATTAACTGCCTCCAAGGACAACACCTGTCGCGTTTGGAGGTGATACGACTGGTACACTGTGCAGTTCAACTCCGACTGAACGATGTGAATAAGTGCAAGAATTGTTTTTTTTTTTCAACATTTACTACAAACTCGGGCGTTATTTTTTTTTCATTTTCATATTTTCAGGTTTGTTTAAGTTTCTTAGTATTTCAGTTTGCACACTTCTTACAGAATAATAGTTTTTGTTTTCCATTACAAGTTTAATTTTTCGTTACTTATTTTGCTTTGTGTTTAAAGTGGATATCTCTCATATACATATATAAAAATAATGAACAAAAATGATCCTTTAGTAACAAACATTATACAGCTTACAAAAGTCCGTTTCATCTCGGAATCAATATATTAATACACAATTTGAAAATTAAAATAAAAACTTCTTGTACAGACATCATCACCCGAGCGAATTCCTTAGACAGGGCTAATATAGGTTTTCTTTTTATTTTCTTTCATTTTTATATATATATATATAAATATTGTTTTTTTGGTAAAATTTTACACAGATGAACTTTTTCTACAGTTCGGAGGCGGGCAACAAAGACGAGTAAACAGTATGCGTGTGAATGCTTTCTTTGAGATGGAGACGGAACGATAGGTTGATAGAGCGCTGACCAACATAGGGAATTAGTAGTAGGTAAGTATAACCTGTGTGTTGTAACTGTCTAACTGTATCTTCAGTTAATACATAGTAATAGGGTAGTTTGATTGGATGACCAAAGCTGTCAGCGTTTGTGCTTAAAGCCAACCCCGGTTCTGCTAGTTAATTTCAGTTATTTATTTTTATATCCTGATGCAATTAAAAATGGGAAATCAGGGTATATGGGTTTTATGCTAATGTAGAAGTATATATATATATAAGTAATCAGGATGACCAGCCGAGTCGATTGAGCCTTGTCCGAGTGTCTGTTCGTATGATCCGTGTGAACGCATCGATTCAGTTATTAAAATATATCTCGTTCGATTTAAGCGTTAGAACCTCAAAATTGTAATTGGGTTGCTGTATATTTTCTACAATTTTGATTTTTGATGGATTTTGGATACCGGCTCAAAATTTCCCCAAATTCTTAAAATTTAAATTCAGTTGGAAATATGGGCAATAAGTCAAAGAGTTTGCACTTTTACGAATCCAATGGAATATCTAGATCATATGTCAAGCAGCGCCAAGAGCACGCATTTTTCCTATACATTAATTCAAATGCATGTATTCTTTTCTATTCCAAGAATCGAAATTGCGATTGAATTGTACTTGAGTTATCAGCTGCTACTTAAGTTCAAATTTCTTTCTATAAGTGGTGTTGTTGGTAGAGGCGGCGATCGTTAACGACAAGTTTTAGCTCCGCGACCAGGCTGAGAATCGACGTTTTTTGTTCTTTTTTATATTTTAATTGTGAAGCGGCGGTGTTGGTATGTTGATGCTTTTTTCGAATACTCGATAAAAACTATTGAAAATATTAAAAGACGCAGATGGGACTGGGGTCAGGGCAGTCGGGCACCACGACTAAAGCTTTCATACTTGTTTTTTATATTTATTTCATGTTTTGTTTTTTTTTTTTTGGTAAAATTTTACACAGATGAACTTTTTCTACAGTTCGGAGGCGGGCAACAAAGACGAGTTAACAGTATGCGTATGAATGTTTTGTTTGAGATGGAGACGGAACGATAGGTTGATAGAGCGCTGGCCAACATAGAGTGGTAGTAGTAGTAGGTAGTATAGCTTGTGTGTTGTAACTGTCTAACTGTATCTTCAGTTTATATATATATATAGTAATAAGGTAGTTTGATTGGATGACCAAAGCTGTCAACGTTTGTATTTTTGCGTTAGCTTAGAGCCAACCCCGGTTCTGTTAGTTAATTTCATTTATTTATTTTATTTTCTCGTTGTTGTTAGTTATCCGTTTTTAGCTCTGAGAGGTCTGCTTAGGTTCGCCCTTTTCTATAAGTATGATCTATGTAATACAAGGTTCTTGTAGTTGTGTTTAGGACTGGCTTTCATATATACTATATAATAATGGCTATTTCTATTATTAGTAGGTTTTTCCATATGTTCTTTTTTTATCAAAGTAGAAAACGGTTTTGGTGTGGCGTTTGTGTGTGTGTGTGTGTGTGTGTTTGTGGAAGTGTAAGTGCGTGTGTGTGTGTAAGTGTAAGTGCGTGTGTGTGTGTGTATGTTTCTATTGTTATTGTTGTTGTTGCATTTGTTGACTGTTTGAATTGCAATTTAATGCGTTGGACTCTGCAAGAATAACGAAAAATAAGAAATTATTACGTGTTGGGAGACAGGTGGGAAATGATCAAAAATATAAGCACAGCTGGGGCGCGGGCTTACATGAAGCGTGTGGAGTAGAGAGTTGATGGAAGTTTTTGCATTACGATTATTATTATTACTTTATTTATTATTGTTTTTGGATGAGCATGCGGGGGTAGAGCAACAAGCGGACATGCAGAGCGCTTGTTTGATTTATGGTTATTTTCTGTTCTGTTTAATTTAGTTTTTTTTTTTAGTTTTAGTTTGATTTGGGTGCTGTAAATCTTACAATAGGTTGTTAACTATGTAAAAACCAAGAGACGGAAACGACAAAGTGGCGTTCGCCTTACAGTTAATGTTTATGAATTTAAGGGGTTTCAATTTCAATTTCAATTTCAATTGCTCTCTTGTTGGATGGTTGTTTGTATTGGTTTTGGTTGTTGTTGTTTTTGTTGTTGTTGCTGTTGTTGTTGATTTAGAAATTAACAATATTTAGCATTAAAAAATTCATAGCTCATCATATGCATACAGCTAGAAATAAAAGAAAGAGAATACGTAAAGAGCTTTCGATTTGTTAAACTATTAGTTGGGATGCAGCCTCATTCTTAGAATAAACAACTGTGATTTCAGATCATTGGATCAGGTGATAGATGCGAAAGTAGAGCATAGAGATAAAGTGAAGAGAAACTGAGCATGTTAAGCAATAAGCTAGAAAATTAAAAAAATTACAGCAAAACTTAAAAGCAAAATGAAAATGAATAAGCATTAATAAGCAAGATGCGTAGCAAAGGCAGCAATTGCAAGTGATTTTAAATGTTGTAGAAAATATTTCGTACTTCACATGGACTCTCTGGAAACACCTCCTTGAATGTGCGCTCAATAACGTGATATCTGGAAATGAATAAAAGCAATCAATTAACACTCTATAGATCAATTACGCTTATTTAGGAATACATACTTGGACTGCAAGCCGCCGCCGGGTGGAAGACCTACAATGTGATCTTTGATTTGGAGACACTTTAACAGCTCCACATACTCCGTGACCTGATTACTCTCAATCTCCTCTGTAAGAATGCCAGAAATATGCAAATAGTTAAGTAGCTGTTGCGAAAGGTTTGCTGATTCGAACTTAATACGTAAGGCTCTTGTTGTTTATGAAATTTGTATGTACAATTAAATACGAATTGTTTATATACATATTAAAGCTACGCAAAAGCAAAATTACAATTCATAAAAATAGAACACGAAATATGTTGCAACAGCGAGGGCCGGCAAAAATTGAGCAACAAACTGAACGTGAGGCTTGGCAAATTAATTCAGGTCGATAGAATGTGGTTTTGTTTATCGGATAAAACACAAGAGAACTAAATGTTTGTTTTTTGAATTCCATCGACCTGATTTGTTAGCGTCGGAATCTTAAATAATACAATAAATTGGGGTGTCGCAAAAATTGGCGCTTCAAAAGGTCAAAAGGGAGTACACTAAAAAAAACACAAGAAGAAACGAAGAGTGGCAGTGCTCTGCCTTGCCCCCTTTTGGATATAATCTTTGCATTGGGTATTGTTTATGAGAAAACTGTTTACAGCATTCAGTGTACAACAAACATTTGAAAATATCGAATGGTAAAAGTGATTGGATAACATGTATAATAATTGGATTTATCTTAAGAGCATGCATATATCATTTACTTTTTCATTTGTGTGTTGTGGGATCTATGTGCCTTACCTTATGCTCACTCATCATAAAATTTGTTTGGCTTTCTGTTTTCTGGCATTGACATGACACGCCCATTTTCATATTGATTGTGTACATTATAAGAGTACGATTTATAGCACGATGCGCGATTAACGACAATAAAACAAGAACAACGAACGCGCTCCTAAATTTACTTTAACAAATTTCGTAGAAAGAATACTTGAAAAAAATCATTAGTCATTAGTTTCGACTGATCCTTTAAACAAACAAACAAACCAACAAACGAACAACAACTGAAGAAGGTTTCATAAATCACTTTCTAAATAAATAAATGATAAAGTTTACAAATTGAAAATGCTGCGCATTGTTGAAATCGTTGTGCAAAAAAAAAAAAACAAGGAAAAAAAAAAGGAACAAATTGAAATGAAAAGAAATTAATTTGGATTTCGATCACATGAATCGTGCGAGTTGTTGTTTTGTTTGTGTTGCGTGTTGGCGGAGGAGAGGACGTGGCAAGCAGCGAATGTTTATCAAACGGAAACTGGAAACTGAACAACACAGCAAACAAACACTTTTGGTTTATTGGTTTTCGAATCTTTCATTTCAAGTTATATTTTGACTTAGCAGCGAAAAAATAAACGTATTTCATTAGTTTTTGTGGGTATTCCATTATGATTTTCTATAGTAAACGCCGCTACGTGAGCAAGCGATTTCAATTATGAATGATTGCTATAGTACTTAGGTACAATTGTCTCAGCATATCGAAGTGATGTTCGACCTGATTATGGTTAGCTTCGCTGCGCCGCATCAATCGCATTTATCTAAATTCAAATTTTAAAGTAAACTGTTTACGTTGACAACAAGCACAACAATTGGTGAGCATAAGGTTTACAATTTTTCTTTTTTCTTATTTTTTTTTTTGGTTTTGTATTCTTTTGGGTTCATCTGATACGTATACAGATGCCCTAAGGCCCAGCATTAAATATGTTTACCCTAGACTAAGTAATTTGTCTGGACATTTGGTTTGACTAGCTTCTCCTTTGGTTGTACTTAATACTACTTTTTGGTATACAAGACAAATCGTAATCATTTGTGGAGCGTGGGTTAGGCTAATTGTAAACCATATACAATATCAGTATCAGTTACGCAAAGTAATTGTCTACATCGTACATATACATATAAAGTTGACGTCTGTACTTGAACATGGTCGTAAGGACGTTTCTCAAAATTCACTTTGGTGTTATGAATACTGCGAACTACCTAAGATCAATTGCGTATATCAACTAGAAAATATTCTACATATTTATGTATATGACTAATACTTGAGCTTGAACCTAGCGCAGCTCTAAATCAATAATTCATCTAAATCAATTCCCTCAATTCAACTACAAACGAAATTACATGCACATTTCATTTCGATGATGCTCCTACTCAGTGTCTTGGTATACACGAGCTGATCACTAATACTTGTTGTTTCTAGTAATAAATTTGAGTATTTGCTATTAGCTCTCAATTGGCTTGTAAAAGTGTTAATAAACTGCCGGCAATAATTTAATCTAATTGGTTTTGATCGAGTTATATTAAAAATTGTATCAAATATTGGGGTTAGGTATTCTAGTTTCTAGTATTCTGTTTAACACAATGTATGGGGGTTTTTTTTTTTTGATATTGGATTATATACAAGCATATTTACACTGGCTGACGGGGCCTCAACTACAGTTCACAACGGGAAGGTTTATCAATAATTGCTAATAAGCTTATGATATTACTACATGACTATATATATATATGAATATGATATATTGGGTCAAATTGGGCAGGGTTTTTGGTTGTTCAGCTACAAGGAGTTTGCTCACTTGGAACGCTTTGGCAGTTGCTGTAGCACACAAACACTTTGATACATATGAGGTATAAATAAATAAATAATACTGTAACATACACACACGCACATTCAAACAAGGTCAGTCACTCGGCCACACGCACAGCCAGTGGAAGTTGTAGATATGACAAACTAACACGCTATAAAGTTATTTGCTATGCATTATCGATAGGATATACATAGTGTTATGTATGCCTAAGTGTATACGTATGTATGCATCGGAATGGGTATTGGCAATGGGTATAGCAATTGTTTTGTCTGATTTTGATTTCGTTTTTGAGTTTTCGTTTCAAGTGCCACGTGGAAGGAACATCTTTTTGCAAGTGTGCTTGCATTACGGTCTCGATTTGTTCAATTATCTATCTAGCTATATAAATACATATACGTATGTATTTATGAGAGTGTATAATTATAATCTACTAATCTATGCCAACGTTTTGTTGGGGCTATCTTTGTATGAATTACGTAAGGTACAATGTATTCGTTTGAGTCGCCTGTATCAGGTCGATGGACGCGTCGAGGGTAGAGGATCGACGACAAAGATACATAAACACAATTGTGTCACGACTATCGTTAGGTTTACGATTAGTTATAAACAGAGTAGACGACTTAGACAACCTCTTGCGATCTTCTCAATTTGTTTCTCCAACCGTCGCTCAGCCTCTTTAGCTTCTTCAGTTGGCTTTGGTGCTCCGGGGAAAGCAATTATTATGATGCTCATGTTATCACGACTGCCCTGTAGTTTCAAGCAGAGAAAAACGAGAGATATAGATATTGATTTTATGAAAAAAATTGGCTGATGACGTACCTTGTGCAAACAGGTGTCAACCACCTGGTTGGCAATGTTCACCAGGTCTGAGGTCACTTTTAGCCTGGAGTATATGAAACTGCATACATCTTCGTTGCTCATCACATCCCAGATGCCATCACAGGCGAGCACTAAGAACTCGTCGGTGTCTTGGCGGCTTTGGCAAAAGATTTCCGGTTCCGGGGAGACCAACTGCTCGCACTGGCCTTTCTCCTTCACATTCTTAAAGTCGTAATCGCCTAGAGCACGAGATACAGCAAGCGTTCCATTGACACGTTTAATCATAACACTGCCGCCAGCATTGTGAATACGCTCCTTCTCTTCGGGCAGAATGGGCTTGTGATCCTGCGTAGCAAACACTGGCACACCCTGGCGACACAACACCGCGCGTGAATCTCCACAATTGGCTATATACACCTGCGTTGAGCTGATGAATGCACAGACGGCCGTGGTGCCGCCGCATTTCTCCTCCTCTTGGGTAAACTCCGGCAGCTGTCGCATTACCTCGTCAATGCGCAGAAAACCTGTTCGTATTCCCTTTACATGATCTCCACTCTTGAACTCGTCTGTAGTGATGATGCTGTCCAGCAAATGCTTGGCACAATGCTCCGACACCTTACAACCCGCATGACCATCGAAAACCGCAAAAAAGCTCCAACCTTCCAAAGCATTGCCTAAGCGGGCTTCAGCATAATACGCGTCTTCCATTTCACAGCGCCAGCCCTGCATCGAGCTAACGCCAAAGAGCAACTTGTTGCCTTCACCTTGTTCATTGTGCTTTGCTGTTTTTGGCTTATCCAGGAATCCTCCCATATCTATTGAACATAATGTGTGTGTACTAGTTGGAATTACTTTCGGTCCAGTCGCGCCTTTCACGTATCTTGCTGTGGAGAGGACAGAGAGACACCTGAATGAGTTAAAACAATTCGCCGAGAAGCATGCAAAAAATCTATAAAAACTGGGCACCCGACACACACACACATACACACATTAACGGAATATCACACGCATACACATGCACACACACTCACACAATCATACGGAATCAAGGATGCGTATTGAGCCTTTAACCGCCTACACTTGACTTAATGCAGCTGCGCTCTTTTAATCGTGTTGTTGCTGTTGTTGCAGTTAGCGGTGCCGCGGTTAGCTTTCGACTCCTCTCGCACATCGATTTATCAAAGACGCGGGCTCAGTTGCTAAATTTAGCGCAGGTCCGAACTGGCACGCCCACACGCCTTTCAGCTACTGTTCAGCGTAGGTGTTAGCTCAACATTGCTTTTGGTGTTATTGTTGTCGTGTTTAGAGCATTTATTTTAGAGTCAAATGTAAAACATTACAATTTAGGAGCGCGCCGACACGTCTAGTGACGAGCACAATAACAAAAAGCGCGCGTTGCATTGTTTACATCAGAACAACACACTGAACCACAACTAAGCGCTGACCAATTAGAAATGCAAAATTTTTCTTTTCAGATCGTTGAAAATAGAAGTTTGTTAACTGAGTATTTCTTTACTTTAAGTTTCTTAAGCGCAATGCAGCTGAATGTCCAGCAGGAGTGTAGTTGAAGCACCTACGATTTAAATCGCAACCTGAATATTGCTTTTGACAGTCACCAACGGTATTTTAAAGTTACAGTTCGTATAATGCCTTTAAATTCACAATGGCTCCCACCACTAAGTGAGTTTATTTGTGCGCAGTGGAGAGCTCCATGCAGGGGGCAGACAACACGAGGAAACGCATATAACGAAACATACAAGTTTCAAAAACATTTACACGCCCTATTCTTTTTATTTACAAGACAGCAAGATTCACTAATACTAATGTAAAAATATTAAGCATTTCAAAACGCACCAGTTAAATTTCACCTCTTGTTTTTTTTTTATTTTTCGCTTCCGATTCTTTGCCTGTTCTTGCACTAACTTTGCGTGTATCTGTGTGTGTGTCTTGGCAGCTTAACGAAAATTTGCTTTGTTTGATTTGTGCGTCATCAAATGAAATTCCCGAATGGGCCGGAAGTAAATCACTTATTGAATCTTGTAAACGTAATATTTTTATAACGCAAAATAAATATATGTTTTGATTAGAAAAAAAAAACAACCACAAACGAGCAGCGACTGACGTTGATACTTTATTTATATCGATACATAGATTCGATATTAATAATGTCGCTTATTGATATTAATGTCGATTTTTTAAACGAGCAACACCAATGCAATGTAAAATATCGATATATCGGTTAATATATTGTTTGGTTTTACCAGCTATCCGAGAGGTGGCGCTACTTGGCGCCTTTTTCAATTAATGAGACGTAAGACTTAAAATGGAAATAAATGAACTCAGAATACATATGTATTAATATTTAAACACATTAATTAAGTAGTGAAATAGATCAGAATTTAAACTGTTTTTATAAGCAAATTATTGTTAAATGAAATAAAATATGTAATATCTTTATACTTGTTCTTATTTTGCATTAGATTGTTCATTTTTTAACGTTTGATTATATTATCCTTACTACTTTTTCTCGTTATGAATATGTAATAGAAAAGTTCATTCAAGTCGAATACTCAAATTATATCACTATGTCTGAAAATATTACAACTAGGTCAGCTAAATTGGGATTAATTACAATACGTAATTTTTAACAATCATAGCTAAAAAATTATTTTTAAATTAAAAGAAACTTAATAAAAAATACAAATATTTGTGTGAAAGCTTAGGCTAAGAGTTGAAAGCAGACCGTAAATTCATAATATCCATCGAACTTGTGTAAGTGGCCAAAGAAAATGCTGTTTGTTATTAAATGAAACAGAAAGCATTTTGATAAGCCGGGAAACTCTGCAATAAGCTATTATCTATCTAAATTGTCTACTACAATTTTATGAGCTTAACGATTAGTTGATCAATCAATATATTATGTAAGCTTCGGCATGTCAACAAAGCCAACCTTAAGAATATTTACTGCAGGCAAGCCATATTAATTAACTCATCAAGAAGTAATAATATCAGTCCTGGACAAGCTCCCACTGAAGCCCCATAGAATGGTGAACTTTGTGCTTCAGTCTGTCTCTGTCAGCAGGCAGTTGCCAACGTTGAATACCAACAAGGATTTCTGCGCCATGACCGCTGAGTAATTCTTGCGAAATGCGTTGGCCACACAATGTTGCATGCTGATGCCTTTGCCTGCTGCGGCAGCAGCAATTATATTATGAATATAAGAAAATCGAGTTATAGATTTAGGTCTCAATTAGGAGCTCACTTACATGTTTTGGTTGAGTTTAGAATATTGTGCTTAGAGTCCACCCTCAGGTTTGGATGAGGCTGCTGCTGATTCATCAGCATCTTCTAAATTGTTAAGAGATTTCATAAGTCTACATATTTTTTCTGAAAGTCCATTTCGGAAGTGCGTGATAAATTTTGAGAACCCAGAAACACGCTCAAAACTTCAATATGAAATCATAAATAAATGAGATATAGATTAAGCAGTAAAAACTTTATGAAACTAGCCGCTTGACAGCAATTCATCGAGTAGTGCCTTCTAGTACTGTGAAAGTACGAAAAAAAATAATGATGTCAGCATTGTGGACTATAATCGTCAGTGATTGTTTAATCTGGTGTTTTTATAGCACAAATTAAGAGCGAAATGGTCATGCGTGCAACTATCAGACCGAGCTAAACTATTATTAGATTATTTGTAATATACGACAACTTTATGGCTGCAGATTTAGTGGCTTGGTCAAGAGAGTATTGTAGTATTTCCTGAATATATACAACGCCATCCTCGCATGAATCTATCGCAGTTGATATCTCGATTTGATAAGAGCACAAAAAGAACCGTATTGATAACTTGAAATTGAATCTTTGACAAGTATAAAAGCAAACGAAATTCTCTTAGGGCGAATAAAAGCAGTTGGCGACACTTGGACATAACACTTCCGATTAGTAGCTCATCGAGAAATAATGTTGTGGAAAGCAGTTCCCTTGTTGCTGACAATCGGCACAGCTCTGGCCTTGATGCCACTGAAGCCCCAGGTCAACGCGAATCGCAGCCTTATGGACTTTATGCTCCAGTCAAGTGGAGTGGGCATTGGCGATCCGGCACTGCAGCAGTACTGCTTCAACCGCTACCTGCCCATCTTGAAGGCCATTTCGGATCAGTACGAGGCTGACTACAACAAGTGTGCGGACACCTACAAGGCGGAGTGTGACGCAATTGACGGTAAATTCTACGAGCCTCGAGAAAACAGTGCCAGGATCGCTAAGGAAACCTGTGATGCGCTCCTCAAGTGCGACACCAACGAGAATTATTTGAATGCCTTTAACTGCTACGCCAGGACAGTGAGTTCACTTAAAAACCCAAGCATTTGACCCCACTCAAACTCCTCTATCTCTCTCTACTCTTGCCATAGGGCTCCGAATATTCGAAAATACTGTTCTCTCTGTCGTCGGATGCCGCTGAATATGGTGGCATCATCAGAGAGTTGTACCGCGCCGCTGAGTCCATCGCTGAGTTCTGTGTCAACTATGCCGAGCGCGTCTTTTGGGAGAGCACCGACAACACCTATTCCGAGCTGCAGAAGTGCTTGGATGGTGAGCTGAACGAGCCAACAACAGCCTCGACAACCTCTACAACAACACGATCAACATCCTCCCTAGTACCCAAATCAAGCGCAGTAACCAAAGCAACCTCAGGGCGCTGAATTGCGAATATTGATAAATTAATTATGGAAATTTACGTGAAGATTATTAAGTAAATAATAAGTAAATAGTTTCATCAATAAATCTATATTAAAATGTAAATTTGTTAAGTGTTTCACAATTTGCAGTTGAGATTAAGGATTAGGGGAGTGCTTTGTGGTCGAGGCAACAAGGCTTTCTGAAGTATACGCAATGTACCCAAAATCTCTTACATGATTCAATAACAGCTACAAAATTGTTGTATTTAAAATTAGTTTCTGAATATTTAAATCGAGAGTGCTCGATTATGCCACAACCAACTCAGTTTTATAGCCTTATAAGCCTCTTTTATATTGTAGAAGAAGCAAGAATGTCGTTCGTGTTTGCTAATGTAGTTATATATCTATATTATCGGAGTTGCAATGGCTCACTAGATCATCAGCCGTTACGTTCAACATATTTTGTTAATTTGTTCACTTGGACATTTAGCTTATATCACACAGTCATCAGTTAATATCTATGTTAAATATGCAGAGATCTTAAAAGTGAGAGCCGAAAAGTCTTAAAGCCATAATAAATGTGTTCAAGAATATCATATAAAATCTATGGCTTTCTCCAAATTATTAACATTTTTTCAACTATGTCTCAAAGCTCTTAAACCTGAGTGAACTATACGCTGCAAATAAATTGTTATCTCTATTATCAGGCAGACAACTTGACGATACTTAAGGATGACGTCAGCCTGTGGTATCAAGTTATAGTAACGTCAAATTTATTGATATTGGTTAGTTGCGTTACCCTAGGCTAATGGGAAAAATTAGTGACAAATGTATATCAATGAACATAGATAACAATGAAATTATTTCTTAAAATGTTATATGCAACATAAACTTGAAATATTAAAACAAACCAAATTTTTCTGTCGAATATGTTGACCTTTGTTATACAACAAGTTTCAAGCTCTGCAAATTATATGTTAGTTATTACTGTGTACATACAGATGAGTGACGGTATTTCCTAGTCGAACACATCCGGTTGCAGCTCACTTACTGATTTGCTGAAGCTTAAAGATAACAGGTATTCCATGTACCCGAGCGATTATTTTTCGTGTAAACAATGAGTACCGGAGAAATACAAGTGAGAAATCTTGCGGACGGATGACATCGACTTCGTTATACTCGTTTAGAGTCCTAGCACAAACTATGCACAATTAGGCTTCACATAGTTATAATCGAAAAGCTTAGGGTGTGCGGGCTTAAATGCTAAATCATTTAGTCGTTGCTATTTGGCTCTTTGATTATGATCTGAAAGTTGCAAATGAGAGCCGATGAGAGGAAAAACATCCTTGTGTTAAACGTATTCAGCTATTCAAAACATATTCATGTGAGCTGGCATATCATTGACCTGACTAAGACTAGCTCAGAGTAAGGTCAATCATTTGTATAAGAGAGATATAGCTTTGCTTTATACATCTGTAATCAATTAAGTTCTCAAGTGTATTGGACAAAAACAAAACACATTGATAAGAAAGTTTACACTTAGAAAAACGAAGCTACCTTTGTTAACACATCGACATCAATAATTAAAAGATAATGGAGTAAGTGTCAAGAGTCTGAGATATAAATAGAGGCAACATTTTGGGCATTTGAGAAGTGATTCTGTGGCGACGAATCGTAGCGATTCGTTTCAATATCAATATCAATATCCTTGTAAAGATGTGTCTAAAGCTAACCGTGCTTCTGCTGGGTCTGAGCACCAGCCTTGTGCTGGCTCGCAGGCTGCAGGCGCCGCTGGTAGTCGACGAAAATATTCGACAGCTTCATAGCGAGAGCCTGGTTCTGGCCGAATCGCATCAGGCTAAATCAACGCCTTGCTTCACCATCTACAATCCTCAATTGAACCAAATCACGAACAACTACGAGGTGGCGTACGAGAAATGCATCTCAGCCTATGAAGCATGCAGCAAGAGTATTGAGAATCACTATAAACCTGCCCGCCTGGAGCTAGAGTCGACTGTCTCTCAGTCCTGCGATGCTCTAAGTTACTGCAATGGCTGGTCGAATTCCTACACAGCCTTCACTTGCGCCTCCACTCAGGTGAGCATAACATTTGTTCATTATCAAAATTACACATTGATCAAATTCAATCGATCTTTCAGGCTGCCGAAGATTCGAAGAACTTCTATGCGCTGTCTGCCAACGCTACAAACTTGGCTGCCAACGTCAAGGCGGACTATGTTCAGAGTAACACTGTGAAGACCGTGTGCGTTAACAATGCGGAGAGGACCTATGTTGAGGACACGACTCGGGTCTATGGCCAATTGAATAGTTGCCTTCTGGGCTATGACATTCCCAATCCTCCAACTACTGATACTACTACCGAGTACCCAACGACGTTGGAATACTACACAACGAGCGTTACTGATTAAGGGGAAAATGACATCAAATTTTTAAATAAAAATGCATTCAACAAACATTATTCTTATATCAATTCATAAAAGAGTCTATTTACCCATTTGATTCAAGGGGTTTTCACTTTGAAGTATACTTTTGATGCGCAACAGTCAACTGAGAGGCTTTAAGCCTAAGGAATACAAGTTTTTGAAATTATCAGAAATAAATCATTTTTCAAGCTAAAAGGATTTGATTTTAATTACTTTTAAAAATTATAAATTTAAATATATAAATAAAAATTTATGAATAAAAAATATTTATTTTGAATTGTACAATCTGCCATAAAAAATTTGATCTAGCTAAGGTGTGGAGCAGGTCTCAATGGTAGCTCAGGCCTGCTGGCAAGCCATCTGCATTCGTGAAGAGAGGACTATTAGAGAACGGAGCTTGGGCGAACAGTGAGTGATCGTAAGGACACTGCTCAAATGGCAAAAGACCAGTTGGGAGAGTGCGGAGCGAACGCCTCGTCGTGTCTTGAAAAGACTTAGTAATTGTTAAGAGTCTATTTGACATTTATAAATAAAATTTGAAGCGTCAAATTTAATTTCAGGTAATCTTTTTAGGTTAAAATTTATTTTATTATTATTATTATTATTATTATTACAATTATTATTATTATTGTTTGCATTTGTAAATGTTTTTTTTACCAGAGTAAAGCCTATTGAACGCTGAGTTATAAAACTAAATATGTTTGCTCTTGTAAAAAAGGCTTTTGGATGTGGTGAGGGCTTATTTCAATATTGAGATGAAGTGAACTTGAAGAAGCGATTGGGCACATCCTCTTGAGTCCTTTGCGTGTTCTTCTGTGGCTGAGTCTTATGGGAATATTGCCTGCTGAATGCATCTTAATATACGTATTTCGTTTAGATGAATTTTTATTGCAATTCATTACTCTTGTTTTTCATATTTCCAAATATTGGACAGCATATTTTTAAACAAAAGTATTTTGTGTTTAATTGAAACTCTGTTGGCTGGCTTGTGTAACCAAAACATTTTCCTAGTCTAGTTCTAAATTATAACTTTAGCTTACAAATATTTTGCACTCGCTCAAAATTAATATTCATATTGAATATGATGAGCTGAAATCATTTGTAAATAAAGCAAAAATAATCCACAAATGTTTCACACAATTGTACTTATGTATATGTATATGTATAAATTGTAATTGAATTGCCTGAATTGAAAATATCATTGATTACTTCCGTGAGCTGAATTGAACGATAAGAGAAAAGAGCAAAGTCTTTCTTTGACAAGATTAATTGAAATCAATTATAAAGCAATTACGGCTACAAATTTCAGCAAACGAAACACTCAACATGGCTACAGCTACTAATTATATGAAATTAAAAAGCATGTCTGATAAAATTTGAAGATTGGCTGACGATTCGGGGAACATGAAAGAGGTGTCGCAGCTTTAATTGCTGCTCAAGATCCAGACGTCTGCCTTATAAAAAGCGGAGGCTTTCCAAATCTGTATTAAGTTTGCCTAGAACTTTGCAATGTCGTCGACTGGCTGTCTACTGGTGCTCCTCGGCTTGGCCGTAATGGCGGCTGCCAAACTAGAAATACCCAAGATACCTAAGATCGAACGTTTGCAGCATCAGACGGAGGTGCTGACTGCGCAGAATCCGTCGAATGGTCCATACTGCTTTCCATACTACAAGTCAGCGCTGGACAGCATCGCGAACCAATACGAGCTTCAATATAACTCGTGCATCACCCAATACGAAAACCAAGTCGCCGTAGAAAACGCCAACTGGCAGCAGCCACGTGAGCAGCTTGCGGACAAGGGCAACTCTTGCTGCAACCGGATTGCCAACTGCGCCTCAATAGTGAGCTCCGTTCAGGCCTTCGAGTGCTACGCTGAAGTGGTGAGTACATAACTCCGGGACTTAGTGGACGAAGCTTAACTTAAATACTATCTGAAGGGCACTGATGAGTCGAAGACCATGTACGGCCTTTCGGCAAATGCCACTGCAGTAAAGACTGCTATGGAGGGACAGTATCAAAAGCTTAGCTCAGCTAAGACCGTTTGCATCAACAACGCGGAGAGAACCTATGTCGAGAGTACGACATCTACATACGAGGCCTTAAATAGCTGCCTAAGCGGCAGAACAACAGGATTACCCTCAACACCTGTCTATGAGGATACCACGGAAGAGTGGACGACGAGTAAAATCTAATACTTTGATATTCCATAACTAAATTGAATGCAAATAATCAAACTACGATTATACAAATATTGCTCGCTTGTTTCTTCTCCATATATCCATCTATAAAGTGAAAGGGTAGGAGACTTCTGCATGCCCTAACAATATACATATATACATAAATGATTAGCATCAGCATGAGCTGAGTTAATAGAAGCCTTCTTCTTCAGCTGTTGAGTCTGGAAACAAGGCAATATCTAATACTGTCTGTGGTCTAGAAGTATGGGAAGAGGCTCTAATAACTAGATAATATCTGAGCTCGAAAACAAAGACAATTGCAATAACTCTTCATATAGCTAAGGCGGAATAAAAAGCATGTGGTAGGAATATTTTTTTCGAATTAGAATCGAAGAAGGCATTTAGCATAGCAGATATACCCAATAAAACTGATAAACATAAAGTTATCAGAAGAAGCAAGAGTACAAAGAGGAACTAATTGCATATTATACGAGTTAGTTATCATAAGACTTGAAGACTGTCGAGCTAATATTACATTGAATTAGTTGGCAGACCACCCGAACGCCTTACCTAACTGTCGACTGCCGTAGCAGCTAGTTTTATGTGAAATTTTATGACAGAGTTGCGGCAACAAAAGACGCAGAAATTTCCCACACGCACAACAGGGCTCGACGAGCTCCGAGCGGGCACAATAGATAACACTTGCGATATGGCGATTATCGGAGCGAGTCTATCAATGGCCGGGGTAGCTGTAGCACCGGCCAAAAATGCTCAAATCCTTTGCCATATTTATGGCCCGGCCACACCCAATTCTCTGCCGACAGGTATAAGAAATCAGTGCACATCTTGTTGTACACGAAAGGACCTTTTCGTCCTTTTATGAATTGCCGCCGCAACAGGCTACCAAATTTCTCGCTTAATTAATTTGAAATATTTGCGGGCAAATGTCAAGTCCGAAATTGAGCAAGCTACTTCAATTGAGTTGTTAAGTTGTTGTTATTGTTGCTATTGCTAGGTATCCCCTCAATGGGCAAGTAGGCGTCAAACTATTTTAAAAAGGATGAGAGCTCGAACGTCGAACTCAGCGCAATGCTGAGCTGAGCTGAGCTAAACTGGGCTGGGCTGGGTTGGGCCTGTGCTCGTTGCCGACGTCGGGACTACAATTGTCAGTCATGTCTTCATAAATTTTATTGAATTGAACCGTTTGCCGGGTCTCAACATGCGCCCAACATACAAAACGGCTCCGTGTCTGCAGCTCTGCCTTGAGCTTTAGTTGGGGGCGGAGGGGCGAGGAGGTGCTGCGCCATTGGGGACTTGCGTCTATTTGCCTATTTCATCTTTTGCCGACGCTTGTACATAGCCTTAAATTGAATCGTTACAAATTTTGTTGCTCGTTATAGCAAGCGTTTTATTGCCCAACCAGTTTGGCCCAATGCAAACCAGACATCGGGCCAAAACTCCACAGATTATGATCAGCAGACTTGATCGCAGTCGCAGGCGCAATACGCCTTCGCCCGGTTTCTCGTCCTCAAACGGTAGCCTCTGGGACCGCCTCTTCAGCTCGGTCTGGGACGCAGCGTTAAATAACTTCATTAAATGCCCTTTGACATTTATGCTGAGCATAGAATAACTATGTGTGTGTGTGTGTGGCTGTAGCTGTTCATATGCCTCGTCGCCCGCTGGTTATCGCTTCGAGCAGATCAAGAACGCGCGCACAGGTAGCTCCTGGCTCTATAAATTACGTAATCATCTGATAATGAAAATTGTTTACAAGCTACGACTTGCATCCAGCACGCCCACAGTAGCCGCAGAGCAGACACAAAAGGTCACAGCAGCAATCAGCAGTACAGCCTTATATTTTTTCTTTTTCTAAATAAGTATTTATTTTCCTTTCTCAATTTACTGCATATATAAATATATATATGTAAGCATAGTATATATGTATATGTATATATTTGTGTCCATCACGTCAACGCTGATTAGTTGCTTTTTTATGAACGACGCGCCAAGTGCAGGGGCTAGAGCAGCGGCTAGAGCTAATTGCTCTAATTTCTAGCTAAGCAGACGCTGCTCTGCAGTTCGCCTTCAAGTTGCCCGTTTGACATTTTTTATGTCGAGCTCTGCCATAAATATTGGCTGTGGCATCGTTAAAAAGGATCGCTGCAGATCGCTTGAGATCAGCGCGCGCAGCTTGCGCCGCCGATGCTTATCAAGCTGAGCTCCTCCTCAGTCGCCCCTTTGTCCGAATTTGTCTTCATTTTTGGGTTTGTCTTCTGCTTCTTCTTCTTGTTTTTGGCGGCCCTTTTACCCGAACAATAGCTCTTTTAGCATTTCGATTTGACTGTGCTTAGCGGTATCAAGAAGAAGAAATGCGCCAAGCCAAAGATTTATTGGACTCGATGCTCTACATTTTCAAAGAACGATCGCACTTGACTTGATGTCCTTTGCTTAAGGCATTCAGAATGCAGTTGATCTCGTTCTCTAAATGAAGAAATTTCGTTTTTATATAGTTATATGCTTAACTTCTGTTTGCTCCACATAAAAATGTATTTATAAGCCCAGTGTCAAGAGCATCCCAGCTTCGTCTAGGGCCGATCTTAAAGCTAACGCTGTGATTTTTGCGTATCTCGTTCGTTGGGCAGAGTTACCCAAGCACAGTGATCGATATGCGAAGATCAGAAGAATTGCGATCTCCAGCGCAGATCGCCATTGGCTGAGGCTGGGCATCGTTTGGGGTTGAGCATGTTCGATCAGCAAATTATTATGTATCTGGAAACGATTAACAGACGCATTTCAATTTTATTGCGCCAGATCATTATCGTAGCCAGATCGAACCTTTTGCGTAGCCAGAAAACAAGCTGAGACCAAAAGCTGAACAAGCAAACGGTTAGATTCATGATATAAGCCCAGCAGCCGTAGTGGCAGCCGGAGCATCAAAGCCAGCGCCGATTAACGTGAAGGCGCGAAGAGAAACTTTGGCTTTCGCTTGGCTCGGCGACGATTTCACCCAGTGCCACACTTACAACTGGCCAAAAGAGAACGCCAGACGTGCCATTGCGGGTGGCTTTGGTAATTAGACAACAAGTGTCTAAAGAGCGCGTTGCGGCCAGTTCAAACGCTGAGATGAGGTACGGCAAGACCCACTAATGAGGAGCCAACAACCAACACACAGACACACAGATGGCCGCAACAACAAGATGACGCTGGCCAGCTTCCCACTTGTGCAGCTCATCTTAATGCGCGCAGCTGATCCGAGCTGAGGAGGTGTTAAAATCGTTGCCGCCTTTGGGCAATTGAGCGCTCGACTGCGTAGGATCGCAGTCAGGCATTGTGCAAATATATTAATCATAAGAAAATCGTCGGCTAAACGAGCTCTTTCTTTAAGTTGGCCGCTAATTTTCATACGGTTTGCTTTATCAATTAGGCAGCCATTGATCAGTGATGGGCCTCTGGCTCAGCACTTAGCTGCTTCGGCTTTGCTCGCGCTAGCCTCCAATCGATTGTCAAATAATTTCGGTTTGTTCACTTTTTTTTGGTTTTGGTTTTGATCGCACCGCCGCCAGCACCAAGCCAAATATGACGATGGGCAGGCACTTCGGAAGCGGCTTCTGTGGCCCGGCAAGCAAATCAATTTAATTTGTTTATCCAGCGGCTGCGCTTGGTAATGGACAGCTAAGTGGCCAAACAGTTGTTTGACCAAAATGCCGAGCTATTTGCTTATTTACCGCTCACATTTCGGCTGACAAATTGTTGAGCCCAAAGCTAGCCGAGCTGCGCTGCTTAAGATATTCTCAAATCGAAATTCTTCCGTCTCGTTCATAATTGGCTCAGGCAATCACAGCAAAGGGTGCGGATGCATGCATTCAAATGTTTACGTATACAATACAACTTCATCATATCGTAATCCCGACTTCACAGCATAAGCATTGTGATGGCACTTGGAATATGCTTCTCCGCCCACGAGAGGGCTGCTTAAATTGGTTTACAGCAACAAAAGCCGAGGGTTAGCAGCACAATTTGAGGGTTAACGTCAACCACCCGTAGCCGCAGGCAAAGTCAAGCCAAAGGCAAGTTTGTTTATGCCTTCGTTCCACCCTTCAGCAGTGGCGCTCCCATGATTATGATGCCATGATATATGGCATACAAAGCGAGTATATGTGATTTTGATGCTGACGATAACGAGGCCCTGGCTTGATCTACTTAATAACCCCTACATTCTCCCACAGCGCCAGTCTTATAATTTGCCATTTAGCCAGGGCAACTGCCCGCCTCTCCAGTTCCGACCAGCCGCACCCCACCTCCCGCCGCCCACCTTGGTGGTTGCATGCCCATCATCCTGTTGGCTGTCTCGACTGGGCTGGGCTGGGTTCCGCTGTCAGCGCATATTAATCCAATTATCATGCAGTGTGCATGGAATCACTTAATCGTTTCAAATCCGGAAGGCAACGCCAATGACGCACGCCGTTGGCTTATGGGTAGACCCAAAAATTATTACAGTTACGCATAGTTAGCATAGCTATAGTTATGATAGCTCTGGCACTGATGCCTCTGCTCGCGATGGGGGTAGCTTCGTGAATACGGGCTGCTTAACTAGTCACAAATCTGTTTCAATCAAGAATTCAAGAATTTTGAATGATCAGTTTTAATAAAGTTTACAGTTGTTAAAATGTGAGAGCTGAGATTTTATTTATAAAATTAAAATAGTTTAAAGGTTGATTAACAGTTGATCAAATCAGGCAGTGACTCAGACTAAAAAAGAACATTCGATATATCTATGCAAGATTTCTCAGGCCAACTAGAGACTTGAAGCATGTTTATGAGATATTTTCATATCATATCAATTTTATATCAATTTTTTAGAAAACTAAATCTGCAAGTGAAGTACTCTGTATTTATAGCTAAAATCTCTAAACTTGGCATGTGCTGCCTGCACTACTGATCAAGCCACAAATTTCATGTTTAGCTGAGGGAAAGCTAAGCTGCCACGACTCTAGATGGGAGTCTTAAATAATAATGGTGTTTGAGCCAAGCATAGTGTACTCAGTTGACTAGGTAAATTTTATTAAATATGCATTAAGCCACAGTAAAGAGAGTAAAGCTGCTTGCATTGGATAGTTTCGACAATGATTAAATGTGGCTAAAAGTCGCCTTTTGCAATATGATAAATCTGTTATTAATATAGTGCATGAAAGCGCTCACAGCGCAAGTCACACGGCTGATAGCTGGGCTGTAATAAAAAAAGAAAACAATTTGATTTAATTAAAAAATTACGGGATTACACATATTAATGCTTGTCGAGCCAATATATATGCAAATTGCACACACAGTCCGACAGGATGGCTGCCGGCAGGGCGAGGGCGAGGGCGAGGGATGACTACGGCGAGTGTCGCATATTAAAGAATATTTTATTTGCTTTTATTACACAGCACGCCCAGTTCAGCACGGCTCACCCTGACCCTGCAACGCAGCTTGCCACCGACTCGCACGTACCGGAAACTTGCAGCACAGACGCTGCTGCTGATGCTGATGCTGACGATGCCGTCGCCGGTGCTGGGGACACACACATAAAAAAAAGAAAAAGGAAAAAATGAAGAAAGGCAACGCAGCCCACAATGAGGCTGAGAATCTAATAAATTGTGCCACTGTCACTTGGCTTAGTGAAGGATAACTGGCCACACGCCCTCTGACAACAACAACAACAACAATCAGAACACGAACAACAGCAGCAGCAGCAGCACTGTGGGACAGAGAGCTCATCAAAAATTCATAACGCGCCACGTAATAAAAATTATTCAAATTTTTCGCAGCCAACGACATGGAGGCACGTCAGCGGGTGGACAGGGCGAAAAAGGCAACTAAATTGCGGTAATGTTTCATAAGGATGCTGGCAAAAAGGCAAACGCAGAAAAGGACAAATCACACCCTCGATTATGATGCGCAAACATGCACGCGCTGCTGCTGCCGGAGTGGACAGCCATCAGGCATCAGCTATCAGGCAGCAGGCAGCAGGGAGTGTGCCCGAACGGAAATTGAATGATTTTGCGCAACAGTCGCGGAAGTTGCTACTTTATAGTCATTTAGTGGTTGGACGACAGCGACGCAGGACAATGCATCAGCGGCCGCGCCCAATATGCTGGCTGTCAGGGCGAGTGTCACATGGGGATTACGCTCTCCGACTGGTATCATGCGCCAAAAACCGCAGACGGCAGTGCTTAAAAATTTTACAGAAATCGATGCCGCCTTGCCGCTAGGATGTCCGATAACAAAATGAAAGTGCCGCAGGACGACAGCGATGTCGCGACTGTGACAGCAAGCCGATGCCGCGTCGACGCTGTTTCCGCCGGATGTGTAATTTGATACTTTTACAGTTTGGCACAGGCAACAACAACAACAACAACAAGGCCGACGCCATTGAAAGGGGTGTCTGAACTGCGCTAATTTTTGCAATTGACTTTGAAACCTTAGGCTAAGATGCTGGACGGCGCCTCAGCAGCGCACATAACGAGCTCCTTTTTTGTGATATTTTGTGAATTTCAATTCAATTTCCTCTTGCATGCGAAATTCTACAAAAGACGACAGACGACAGAGGACAGACGAGAGACTAGACCCGGACAGAGCACAAGGGCAAGGATAAGAACTAGAATGGTCATAATGCATGCATTGTGTGGCTATGCTACAGTGAATGCTGCCTAAGCAGGGAAGACCACAGATGCTTTCTATTGCTGTGCTACAGTAGATAACACTCACACTAACTGCTATCATTGCCCAACACTGAAGACTTCTGTTAAGAAAGCCTTTGATATACGCAGAGACTTTTCATTAGATATTCCACTTAGCGATCCTGTACTGTATGGTCGATATTCACAAATGCGCTGGCCAGTTTGGGCTCTCAGTCTGTTTGGCCATTCAATGAATCGCCTGTCGCTGCTGGCTGCAATGTGAGTGAGTGAACTGTCACAATTGACGTGGGGCGTATAAATTTTACATTTAACGAAAACGCAATCGAATTGAGCTCTGTATATGGACTGGTAAACAGCATCGCAGCCAGTTAGCCAGTTAGCCAGTTGGCCAGCTATGTGTGTTATGAAGACATCAGCGCATCAGCGCATCAGGCGCACGGCAATTTGTGGGACGCCACAGAGCCTGGGCTATGCCTGAGCCTGGGACGCCAATTTGATGGTGCTGCATGCGCAGCATGCATTCATCAGGCAGCATTGTTTGCCGTTGATGGGGTCCCGAGTGCTTGGCATTGCTGTACGCATTCCCCGTTCACATTACTAGTCAATAATGGGCCACCTTGGAAAATAATGGTGGAGCGAGAAATCAAATTAAATGCCCCGGACCGGGCCGCACCTGGGGACGCATTTAGCAGCGTTTTCCAATCAGCATAAAATTTATCAAATCAAATTCAAATGCAAAATGAAATGCAAAGCAGTTGCTACGGGCGTACTATAAAAATCACATGCCAATCGCATGGCAATCAAAACGTTCACCTCTCCACGCTCCACTCTCCACTTGCAGCTGCCGCCTTATTGATGATGGCTCTACGTGATGTTTGCTTGCCGAAAATTTGCATGTGAAAAGGTTTTTCATTGGCTGCGCAGTCGTTCTGGCTGGCATGCGAGAAAAAATGGCTGTTCAAATGGCCGAGACTCGAATGGAATTGAAATCGATTAAAATGAAATCAAGTCGCTAACGAATCGCAGCTTTGTTTGCCCAGCTCGTCGGCTCGTCGGATATCGCTAATGTCTCTGCCCTCGTGTTGCCAGCTGCGCACAAATCGTTTAACTCAAATTGATTTGTCAATATTTAATTAGGCGCAGAGCAGGCTATGCGGGCAGCAGCAGGCCTCTTTGATGTCCTGTACTTCCTGCGGATTACAAGTCGGTGTCCTTTGTGGGCGCATTGTGTTTTAAGCCACAGGCCGAGGAAATACTTGAAGATTAGGCCCGTCTTCAAATTTATTTAGCTATCATATGATATTTGTCTAAAATGAGATTCATCGAGTAATAAATCTGATTTTTTATATCACTTTTCTGCTAGATAACTAGGCTTAAGCCAAGAGCTTGGTTTCAGCAACTTGGAAATGATTTCTTAGATCCTTCAATCACTGCAATTGGCCATCAATCAATTGAACAATCAGCTATAAATGTCAATCGCGCCTAAATACAATTAAAGGCTTTTGCTATATCGACAAACTGACCCGAAGGACCTGTCCTAAGAGGCTTAAGGTCTGGGCAAATGCCAAACGGCGAACGCCTGTCAAAAGGCACGTGAAAAAACGTGTCCCAGTGACATTTAGCTTGATGAATGATCATAAGCGCACATCCAGCCAACGTTCCCAAGCGCTTTCCAAGGGCCTGACTGACTGCTGACACGTGACTTGGACGGGGGCACAGAGTTCGACTTGGTGACGCTAACGGCGCTTGCTATAATTTGATTCGTATACGGAAATGATACTAAAATCACAGTTCAAATCAACTTTGTTGCATGAAAAACCTTGAATAAATATACCTAATGCAATTTGTATTTTAAACTAAGTTTTAAGGGGAATTTCTGCAATGGAATTTTCCAAATGCTCTCATATTATTTTCTATTACTAAACCATATAAATAGAAGTTTCATTGTCGATCGAGCTGTTTCTATGCAAGTTAAACTCACATCGTCTCAGTTCACTAAGTCATTTAACTGCCATACACTGAGATAATCATGTCAAACTTTACTCTTCATTTTACTCAGTCTATTGAGTCAGCAAGATCAGTTCACAGTAAGACTTGACACCTTACCAAACAAGTTCTGTAGAGGTCTTTCAGCAGTTCAGAGTCGAGAATGCGCTAATTTCAGTAATTTCATAAGCCATAATTCGTTGTTATTGACGAAAGTGTCAACATTTTCACATGCCTCTGACAACACCTGACAGACACCCACACACGCCCGCACACACACATTGACATCCGGCATCATTAGCACATGTTAACATCTAACCAACATTGCAACGTCAAATGGACTTCGATTTTTTGTTTGTTTTTTGCAATTGTCAGCGGAAATTTTGCACGAACGCAAACTTTTTTTGTTTCCTGTTGTTGTCAATAACTAATTCGTTTGTCATTTTCCGTTTACATAACTGGCAATAGAGGCAAGGCAAGGCAACAAGAGGCACAAGTGGCACACACAACCAACCGCAAGCAAACAAAATGGCGCATGAGTAAGGACAAAGTTTTGCCTGCGTCTTGTGGCCGCTTTGTCCTTGCTGAGGATGCGAGTTGTCGGTTTTGTTTATCGGCTCAACTTACGACATCATGCAAAAATGTTCGAAACATATTGAAGGCAGCGCCGGCAGCCGCTGGCAGCTCTCCTCTGGCATGCGATACTCGATTTAAATTACAGGGTATAAGAGTCAACTATTGGGGCATGAAAAGTTGTTTATTAATATATAATCTTAAGCTATAAGATCTAGTTGTAGCTATTGATATATATTCGCTATCTTTTTTATTGCAGGCATAGGAGCATATTTTGCATTAGTTTTATGGGCTCAGCAATTAAGCCAAAAAGTTTTCTTTGAAGTTGATATCTGATAAATCAGCTTTACACTGTCTAAATAAATGTACAGGGTATCTGCAGAACTAGGTCTATTTATTGCTTATTTACCAATGTCTTTTTATTGTTATTGTGCAGGCGTTTAGGGCCTGAAGTGTCAATTTTGCAGTGAGCTCATAAAAATGGCGATGGAGCCATGAACAATTTTTGCCGCTGTGATTTACATTAATTCGCAATTTTTCAAGCTGTGCTTGGAACGTGAACTTGATGTGTGTGTGTGTGAATGACTCATAAAAAAACAGTGAAAATTTTTATTATGTAAATTAAGCGCTGGCAGTGAAAAGGATCAAGTTGTGTTGGCGGATGGAGCTTCTGGATGGCCATTTGGCGTCCTGGCACGCGTTGAGCCTTATTAAAAGTGTGGATTTGAATGCAGTCCGGTTTCATATCCTTGGTAGCTGACAACTGGTTTCGGGCGTAGGTAATTTGCATTTGCAATAACATTTGCCTGCCCGACAAGCGCCTGCGAATGTTAATTTAGTGTGCGATGCGTTTCGATGGGATGCGTTGACGTCGACGTTCGACAACGAAAACGACAACGACAACGACAACGACAGCGAGATGGACATCAACATCGACGGCTTTATGCAGATATATCAGTCACTCAACGGGCCGCTGCCAAAGTCAAAGACGTCGCTAAGCTGCTTGTCATAAAGCGCTCAGCGGAAGGCTTGACATTTCAATTTGCAAGCAGACGAGGATCGCAGACTTGGCCAGGAAAGCAGCATTCAAGACGACATGCAAATATGCAAATCAATGCGCTGACAATTCTCAGCCAAGTCAAATATGCAATTGAGCTGAGAATTCCGCTGTGGCTGCGTCCAGCTCTCACCCGATCTGCGCCTTTCCCTGTAGCGTTCTCTCACGAACTTTGTTAATTTATATTTGCCGCGTGCCGCACACACAAATAATCCAAAAGTCGCTTCAGGCAACGCCGCTTATAGCAACAAGCAATTACAGAAAGTTACTGTAATCCTGGGCAAAGTCCTGCCAGGTCCAACTCCTGCCTCAGCGCCTGCTGCCTGTCATAGTTACAAGCGCTAATCCGCTTAGCCTTGTTGACTTTCACATGGGCAACACTTAGGGGTTGATTTCGATTCGTCCTGATCCTTGCCTTACTCTCTCTCTCTCTCTTTGTGTGTGTTTGTTGTTTTGTGCCTCGCTTTTTGATGTGTGATTAGCCTATTAGCCAAACAACACAAAAAATGAATAGAAGAAATCATATTCAATGGCAAACTCATGATGATGAGAAACGTAAATATTGAATCTGATGAATCTGATGAGCAGCAGCCACCAGCCAGCAGCAGGACCTATAAAACAATATAGCCTCAAGGCGTTAGTTATTATGGCAAATCGAAAAGGTCGAGCGTGGGATCGAAATGGTTAAGTCATGGAAGAAATTTGTTAGCCCTGCATAGAAATTGATATTTAACGTTAAATTATGGCTGAAAGCAGTTTATTCAAAGATTGTTGTGAGCAGATCCTTGGCCAATTAGAGGCCGCTTTTATAGGTGCCCACTGTATATGCTTATTGCTGGCCAATAAATCAGCCACTGCAGCAACTACAACAGCTACAAATATGTGCAAGTATTTAAAGGCTTAAAGAGCCTGGCAAATCCAAGAGCCGTGGGTTTTTTTTTGGGAAACAGAATGTTTGTTGCATTGTCTTCTCGTTGGCTTATTGACGAAAATTTCAGAAATTTTAATTTAAAATATTTCTTTGAATGCTAAATTGTTGACTCTTTGCACCCGCAGCCAGTACCGGGGCCCAAGCGCTTAGCCATGGCCATAGAGTCCCAAAGATCGGGCCGGCCAAATAAACCAGCTAAACAAACCCCACGACACAAAGACACAAAAGAACAAAAGCGCGCGACAAACAAAACCAAGAGCAAATACACAGCTCACCGAATGATGATCGCATAAGGGGCAGGAGAGCCGGCGGAGCCGGAGGAGCTTGCGGGTGGGGCGTGGGGCTATAGAAAACTGAAACTGAAACTGAAACTGTGACTGCGACGGAGACGGAGCCGGAGACATTCAGACAGTCAACAGGATCGTGTCGCTCGTTTGTTTCTGCTGAAAATCTTAAAATTCTCGCAATTTCATGTTCGTTAAATTTTGATGTTGCAAATAAATTGAATTGTTAAACGTGCAACTTCGAATGTTGTCGTTGTTGCCTCGCTGTTGCCTCCTCTTGCTGTTGTTGTTGTTCTTACTGTGAATTGCAGGCGCATATTTAAACAAATGATGGCCAGATTTGGCGGCTGCACTGCGCTGCACTCGCATCTCCTGAGCTGCTCTATGAGAGAGTGAGAGAGAAGGAGCGATGAGAGAGCAGCGAGCTGCTATGCGAGGGCTGTTTAATCAAGTACTTATATTCATTTTATTCAAGTTCCTTTAAATATATAGAACAAGGGGCGCTTTCTTTGCTTGAGCTCTCTCTCTCATCTAGACCCAAATTATATTGATAAACGTTTTATTAGATCTTTCTAAAGAATTTCCTTAATAAAGGAGATCGTATCACTTAACATTTTGTTGACTCTGACAACCCTCGGGGCTGGGGCTCAGTGGTTTTTAGCTTTTTGGCAGGGCATCTGCATCCAATGTTGTCCCATTGCTGCTCGCTTTGCCCTTTGTTATTGTGAGTTAAAATATTTATTTGTCGTAGCGCCTGGCCGGAGTGAGAAATTCTGATGGGTTTCTTATTTGCTTCGCTCGGCCAGTTTGCATATGTCCGGTCGCAACGATGACTACATTAGCCGCATGCATAATAAAACCAAGCCGAACCGAAGCAGTCCAAACCGAGCCGGGCCACGCCGTGCCGCCCCCTTTGGCCATGGCCATGCTATTGGCTTCGATTTTATATGGAAATGCGGCCCCAACAATGGCTTCATATTTTCATCTCTCGCTCCGGCTGACTGCCTGACTGGCTGACTGGCTGACTGCCCGACTCGCTGGCTGGGGCATTCAAATCCTTGCTGCACCTTTGACATGTTCGCATCGCATGATTTATGCAGCCATGGAAGAACGCTTGCCTTTGGCTGCCACAGCCTCTGGCAGAGCAACTGCAACAGCTACATGTGAAAAATTAAGTGATATTTCTGAATTTGTTGGCAGCCATCGGCTGCTTCGATATCGCTACGGACATTGGCTGTGGCCCGACCGCAAACTGGATGCCCGAGAGCCAACAGTCGAGAGTCGCTGTCTGCTGTCGCTGGGTGCTTGTAATTGATGCTGCTGCTCTCAATCAATGCCCAAATAGATTCCTGAGCACATTTTCGGTTTTTCCCAAGCCGCAATGGCATTTTCCTCTAATAGAAAAATAGGAAAATTATGAAATGCCCGTTTTTGTATGCATTGTTGTTGTCATTCGACTTGTTTGCCCATTAATTCATCATTATTAAGATGTCAACGATGTGGTTGACATTTCTGACCGCCGCAGCCGCCATGCGGCCATGCGGGCCACTTGACATCTGCTTGCCGTCAGGCTACTTTGAGATTTGCCTGCCAGTTTGTCGTGCAGCGTTTGTTCTCGTCTGCACCTGCATTTGATTGATGCTAATTTTACACGACATTATTGCAAGTTATTCTAGAATTCCAGAAACCGTTCACATGCCCGATGCAGCGATATGGCCGCCATGAGAGTCTGCTTATTTCCATTATTAATCGATCTGCATGTGGGTGCCCCAGATCCCACAAGCAGATGGGACATCCTAATATGCATGTGATAAGGGACTTTACTTTCTAAAGCAGATGCAACCCTACTGCTATCAACTGGTCTACTCAGTTTCCATGTTTGCCTTGGTCACATATCATTAATCTTGAGTCTGCTGTAGATTATGGATGGGAAAACTTTTTAATTTTTTTTTATAAAAAATTGTTTAAGCAAGAAAATTATTAAAATTATATATGCCAAATATTTAATATTTTTATATAACTCAGAATCTGATATTACATATATATGGGGAAACTAAAAATTCGTCGACAATATTTTTCAATATTTTTGTTAGCAGATTATAAAAGCTGCAGAATATACTAAAATAATGAATACGAAAATAATTTAGAGACCTTTAAAATAATAAACACTTCACACTTATTATGTCTGTGGCTAGAGATTTAGTATCTGCCATTACTTTGTAAGCTAGTGCTTAGCCAGTTCGTAAGCAGGTGGAACAGTTTGTGCAGCGCATTATGCGGACAACAGTAATCAGCGGCTTGGAACCAGCACCAGCAGCACCATCAGCCAGCCACCCAACTAATGCCGACTGATGAAATTAACGTTTGAATGCTTAATTGGCTGGCTATCAAAGCCGTCGCATCAAATCACATGGCTATTTGTTACATCAACACCAAACGGCAGACCCGGGGCCAGAGACAGTCGACGGCTAAAACACGCAAAGCTCAACGCACGCACAGAGCCACCCACATCTGGGCACATAACAAACACACAGACATACCTATTGCATGTAATACATATATATATATATAATTATATATATATATATAAGAGGTGTGGAGTGGGCAACGAGTGACGCCATTGCAAAATCACAAAATGCCTTCCTCACTTTTCGCGCTTAATTAAACAATTAAATTTAATTACGGTTAATATGGCTCTAATTGCTGTATTTCCTACGCTCTCGCCGTGGCAAAGGCTGGCGCGCACGCACATGGACACAGCTCCAGCTCCAGCTCCAGCTGCTCTCAGCCAGACCCGGTCTCAGACTATATAGCGGCTATAGCTATACATAAACAGCAACTGGAAGAGCAAAAGCTGAAGCTAATACAATGGCGGGAGCAGGAGCGAGGCGCATCTCAACGTGGTACATAAAAGCATCAAATTAAAAGTGCCAATAGCCAGGTCACAGCATGCGAGAGCGAGAGAGAGAGAGGCAGACTGAGATGGAGCACACAAATGTCCTGACACTGGCTATCTGTCTGCTGCGCAGGGGCACAATTAAGCGGAAAGAAAAATTATTATAACTTTATGTTTTGTCATTCCCAGCACGCAGCTCCCGTTTATATACCTGGCTCGCATACATAGGCCGTGGCGTTAGGGGCAAGTAAATGGCCGAAATCAATAAGAAACTACCCCAAAAGCGAGCTGAAGCGAGGCAGCCCAACTGCGGGGGCAGTTGCCCTGAACTCACCACGGCGCTGTTATGTTGGGCATGCGCATAGCTGCGTGTAGCGCAATGCGTGCAACAAGGACAGCGCTAGTGACGTGAAGCGCTTTCTCCAGCGCTCTCCACATAGCTGGCCCTCCGTCGCAGTCCTGTGTCTGGCTGCAAACATTTCTTTCACTTGGCTGCGTTTATTTGCACAGTTAAATTGCAAAAATGGCGTCGCGCAGCATAAAGCTGTTACGGCGACTGCGCTGTCACCATGGACGTCGCCGTCGGCGTCGACGTCGACGCAACCATACTAATATGTCCAATTGTGGAAAATAATTATAATGAAACAAATTTCCACTCACTTGCCAAGTGAAAAGCAAAACGTCATATCCTTTTGGCCTGCCCTGTGCGCTCTCGCTCGCACTCGTGCCCGTTCACTGTTGCCAGCGCTCCATCTCTCTTTCTCTCTCTCTCGCACTCTCAGTCGCTTCAACTCAGACCTTCTCTCTGCTTCTCCCATGTGGGTAAATGTAATAAATGGTTGCGTTTACCGTTACTTTTTAAAAGGGTTGCCAGTCGTTTGTATGAGTGACTTTGTGTTCGCATGTGTGTGTGTGTGTGTGTGAGTCGGTGTGTCAGTGTGTGTGCTGTAAAATATGTGCATGTGGTCGAGTTGAGCGAAATTAAGTTCGTATAAAATAAAATATAACAAGAACAGCAATTTCATAATGAAGGCGGGGGAGTTAAATCGCTTCTACTTGAATTAAGGTGAATTCTCTGCATGTGAGTGCTTGCTTGTATGTGTGTGTCTGTGCCTGTGTGTGTGTAGGTGTGTGTTTGTGTGCGTGGGCATAAATCTCGGCTTCTGTGTGTTTGTGAGTTTTATTGTTTCAAGTTGGCGCGGATTTTGAGTTATAATTGGAAGTGTAAAGCAATAAATGAACACAGACAGTTACTTAAAAACATATATGCACACTTATATATATAGCGTTGAGGGTATGACATATAAAATAAAAGGAGACAAACTTTGTATACACGAAAATCATATTAAAGATTATGGGCTAGATTACGCAAGTAAATGATGAAGACAAATAGGCAGGGCCTAAGCGGAAGTTTCTTATATATTAAAAATATATATATAGAAATATTAAACGTATTTAACTGATAAAGCAGTTTCCATTAAGCAATATTTACTATCTTACACAAAAATATCTTATATAATTTAGATGCTGAATTAATTATTATTATAATAGAACTATTTTCTATTCCTAAGATTCTGTGAAACTTTATAATCATATAATAAGTGAATAAAAAATCTTCGATTAGTTAATAAGAATATGATAAAGACTCTTATCTCGGCCATTTATCCGTTGAAAGCAATCAGTGTTTATCTTACGGAAGCCATATAATTTAATGAAATAATCTGCTGGGTGGTTGCCTAGTTGGAGTTGGAACCATTCATGAATGAGCCATTGAGCTGCCCATGGCGCCCTCGGTGGGCGGCTGGCAATCTAGCCGGAATATCTAAATGTTCGCTAATTTGCTTAATAATTGCATTTTACACAGCTTTGCATTAGAAACGACAACAACAACTGGCAGACAGATAGATAAATTTTTCTATTTGGCAAAGAACAATCAACGTCATTCATGTAGGCCGGGGCGCCTAATGGCAACAGCAGCAGCAACAATCAGAGCAACATCTACCAGATTCATATGGCAAGCCATCAATTCTAAGTAGATGACACCGCGCAGATAAATTTGTCCCACTAAATTGGCCAAAACATGAAATAATTGCGAATGTAATTAGTTATTGCCCACAAGAGCGAGAAATGCACACACACAAAGACACACACACAATTACAGATGCAGATGCTGCACTGAGAGGAGCTGTGGCCCAGAGGGAGCTGCCCCTGGTGGAGTCAAGTGGAATGCCATGCTGCAGATGCCACTTAATTTCGCACAAAAGTGAATTGTCTTGTAGCTACAACTGCAACAGCAGCAGCAACAACAACCATGGCACTAGAGAAACGAGCAAGCATTACATGCTCTGCTCTGCCCAGCCAGGCATGCCCCGCCCTATGCCGCCGCCCGCTGCCGAAGCTAGCAAGTTGGCGCAACCTAGAAAACGTTCGCCTGGTCCCACTCAATGGGAACAGCCCGGCACGGATCTCGGAATCATTGGTCTATGCTGCCCCTACAGCTCCTTTGCTTTGCTGCTCTGCTGTTGTTGGAGCCGTTTTGAGCGCGCATGCCGACGATTAAAATCTTCAGACAAATTTTGCATTTCGCTGGCGTCTCTGTCGCACACAGTGCGGCCCCATGAATTAAAATGGAAACAGAGCTAAACTAACCGAAGTCCAAACACACTATAGAAGGCATAGTTCACGGTTCGCCGCAATTGAATTCAGTCAAATGAGTTTTAAGCCAAAGAAAAGTCTATTAGAACCGACTCGAAGCCGCAAGCTACAAGCTTAACGAGCCTGGCTTAGGATACTTTCATAGGGTATGCCAAATTAAATTGTATTTGCGAGCGCAGCGGTGGCGGCCTACACTTTCGCTAATGTATCTCACAGATACGTGCGTTCGTTTTGGGGCGCAAATTAATTGTGCGCCCAAACGGAGCGTGCCGGCAACGAAGACGACGACGGCGATGGCGACGGCGACAGCGACGTCGACGCGCTTGATATGCGCGATTCCTTGAAATTGTTCGCATGAAAATGCAAGCAGCAAGCAGAAAGCAGCAACTGCAAACGGCAACTGCCACTGCCACTGCATTTAATTCAATTGAAAATAGTGCGAAACTGTAGCAGCAACAACAACAGCAACAACAACTCAAACAACAACAATCAAGCAGTGGGCACAAAAATTTAATTGAGTATTCAAAAACGTAAAACGCTGGCTCGTGGGCAGCCGCAGGAGATGGAGCCGAAGATGTTGGCATATGGAGCACGGCGAATGCTCCGTGCACCTCTCGCAACGGTTTTCCGCAGAATTCTAAACTTGGAAATTAGGTTTCAGTCTCAGCCATGGGAGCGACGACAATGTTCTGCCTGCGAGCCGCATATCGGACGCGTATCTCACGCTATTTTGTTTAATTGCATTCTACACATTTTGTTTCCCGGAATTTTTGCAGTTAAGCACAAAATTAATGCAGGAGACCCAGCAGCCAGGAGCCCGCAAGATATCTGAATTGGCCTGCACTCATTAAACGCCTCGCAAGAACCTGAATAGTAACAATAAAAAACCGAAAATTGTGAATACAAGCAGCACCCACAATACCCGACTCACTCCTGCACTTATATATCATAATTACGCGCACATTTTCAGGCAATTAAAGCCGCTTACTTAAGCCATTAAAATATATGTATATATGCGCTAGGGTCCAGTCCGGCTCGACGTAGGCGAAAATAGCCGTGGACACATAAAAAGTTCGGGTCGAGCAAAGTGTGTGGCAGGGAAAATTGTAATTGACCTGAAAATTCCATGAAAAATTAATAATTTGCATAATCTACAGCGACGATAAAAGTCACTTCCAATGCTTCTGTCACCCGCCAGTGGCACAGGCCACTGACCACAGCCAAGTGTGAGCGAAGAGTATGGGAAATACTCTAAATGTGGGACGGGTACATAGCTTATGGAATAACTTACACTGATGTGAAAACACTTGAAGAGATGCCCTAATACCCTTTAAGCTCACATAGGAATTATTAATTTTATGTATCAAGTAAGGAATTTTCTATCAAAAACTATAGGGTATCTTCTAGTTGTGTATTGGTGCAATTTAAATGTAAATTTTAAAATAAAACCTTTGCTTAAATTAGAATTTATTGAGCTTAAGTCTAGTATACCTCATATCGATTGCAGGGCATGCAAAACACTTTTCCTAAAAGTGATTTTTAATGACGTCTGAATGTGTGTTTGCATATTGATCTAGCTGCAAGTGAGCTGCGCCCATGGGCGCATGTGTATGTGCCCCAGTTCGGAGTTGCGTGGAGTTGGGGCGCGAGTGCGCTGGTCGGCAGGTGGTTGGCTGGCTGACTTCTTGGAAAAAGTGGCAGAGCCCAATTGACGAGCAGCTGCTGGCCGCGGATGCCTGTCTGCCGTAATGAGGTGAAAACATTATTTTTATTACCTAATTACCTCAATTTATTCGCGGTAATTGTGAATGTTTCCCATACGTCGAGTGGCCAGTGCTCCGCCATGCCGTCTGCCGGAGTTGCGAGTGCCCCTCTCCAGCCAGCCAGCCAGCCAGCCAGCCAGCCAGCTATTATTACCATGTCTATAATGAGTGGGCTCTTCTTAACATTATCACTGCCCCGAAGCAGGCTAAGTAAACGGATTTCCAATTCGCTTACGTTTACGAACGAATTTTCCGTTGTATATTAATTTCCATCTCAATGCTGTGAGCCAATTTCGCTGTGGTTGCTGGAGTCGCTCTTAGTGTGAAAAACGCATTTACGAACCCCTGCACAATGTATTTAAAGTCTGGGGACGCAGTTGAAATGATCAATGCATTGCATAATCAGTTCATAATGAGCTCATTTGCAACTCCGCCGGGGAAGTTTATGGTGTTAATTAAATATGTTATGGCTGGCAAAGTGGTTCCCTCATTATAAATTCATCGCTTACTTGTTCTTATAAATAAATACATGAAATTGAGAAAAGTTTTATAGACAGAGTTATATGTCATCTGAGACAACTACAAACTAGGGTATTCGTATTCCATGCTCATATTAATACAGCAGATCTAATTTAAGCTACGCTTAAGCTTAAATAATATAATCTATACCATATCGATTGAGCTAAAGAGCAATTCATTTAGCATCAATCATCATATTAAGTATAATTTGTACTCTAATTAGTGTTGGAAACTGTTGGAACAAGCATCTAATCTTTGGAATGTGGCTGAATTATGCATGGATCTATAACTTAACTCTGATTAATTTTCGTTCCATTTGGTTTTCACATTGTTGAATATTTATAAATAAAACGCATAAGCAGCCGAGAACTAACAAATCGTTGCTTACATTTATTTATACTCTCTATGTGGACTCAGCTCGAGTAGTATTTGAGAATAAAGTTCTCATGGCAATCACCTACTACAGTTAGCACTGGTCCCATTCAATGTGCCGTTCGATGAGCGCGGCGCACTCATTGATAACTTTGGAGCACAAATATTATCATTGTAAATGCGCCGCCTCACGGTGGGGCGTTAATATCACGCTGTGCCCAGCGCCTTGGGGGGATAGGGAGACGGTCGATGGTAGACGGCGACGGTAGACGGTGGATGATAGAGGCTGGACTGGGAGATACAGCTTCATATTTGATTGGGTGCAGAGCGAGTGAGCGTCGCCGTCGACGCTTAACAAATGCGCGCAATCAGCGCAGGCGGCGCTCGGTCCATTAGGCCAGATATAAAGCTTAATTGCCGAGCCCGACAACGCGCAGCGGGCGTTCAATGCGACCAGGCTGTGATTATAATGTTGTTGTTGTTGTTGTTGTTGTTGTTGTCGTTGTTGTTGTTGGTGCAACGGCTAGGCTTCGCCTGTTCGACCCTTGCCAAATGATTTGATTACGTTTTGATTAACGCGTTGCACTTTCCGCCGCGGAGCGTTTTGCATGCAGCACCACCTGTGGCTACCTGCTGCCGCATCAGGGCTAATTAATAAAGAGACGAGGGCGCCACAGCAACTGCCACGCCAACGTCGTCTGAATCGGCATCGGAGTCGGCGTCGGCGTCGGCGTCAGCGTGGGCCACGCTGTAATTATATACGAGTAATTAATTGCAGAGACAATCGATTTGACATGCGAGATAAAAATACTCGGCTGCTGTACAAAATTTGCATACAGACGACAATACATTTATCAAAACTGAAGTATAATTAATGTGATTACAATTTAATAATGTATTTGACTTGCAGCTAATAAAATGTCAATAAAAACTAATTTCCTACGTAATCAATAAGCAATAGCAAAGCACTCGAGTGCTGAGTTGCTCAGTTTTCATAGCTGATTTCAGTCGTTCAATTAAACAGCGATCAAATGTAAATTAAAAAAGAAGAAGTTAAAGTATAAAAATGTCGGAAGTGCCCACTTTGTTATAATTTATAATTAATGACAGTCCGAATAAACGAAAGCGTTTCTGTGAAAAATACGAACGCATTTCGCTTATCAGCGCCAAACTGGCAAATAATATTTTAATTTATTTATTGAGCGCATGCGACTGGCTTATGCATGCGCGTCTGTTAGCAAATGGCAAAATAATATAAATCAAAAATCTCAAAAGTTTTGACATATTTCGACTTGAGCTGCTGCTGCCAACGGCGCGTTATTTCCATTTGTAATTAAATTAATTGGGGTTTAATTCAGAGCGATAACAACAGCAACGGCAACAGCAACAACTACAACAACAACAACGTCGACGATTAACGCTCGCACATTGTCAACAAGAAATAAATAAATAAATAAAGCTATAGCTACAGCATGTTGCCCGCCGCGAGGCTGTTATTGAACCCGTCTGACACTCGACAAATAGCATAGAGTGAAAAAAATTACAATTTAATAATCTTTCAGTTGGCTTGCTGCTACATCTGCTAATAATGATCGCAATGATGATTGTTGTGCTGTGATGTACTGTGCTTAACCTCCATAAGACACACTCACATAGGCGGACTGCTGAGCGTAAACAAGAGTACGCATACGCCATGTGCGCCGATCGCAGCGTTTCCCTCTCAGGCCCTCGCCTGATTAATTAAATATTAATTGATCGCTGATAAGCACGCGCTGGCGCTTTTGCATTTCGCACTCAGCTAGACGATTGTGAAATTCGACCGATTGATTGCCCGCACTAAAAACAGCATCAAACAAAATAAACAATCAGGAATCAAATAGATTTCATATTTGTGCATAGCTTAGCAGCTAGCAACTAGATTTGAGATGTTATTATCTAACGCTCGATTGCCTAAGTATAAGCTGCTAACACTTTGTGTCGTGATTCACTTTTTTTCAAAATTTTTTTCTATATTATATTCAACCTACTTTTACTACTTTTTGCTAGATGTCAATTCTTTGTCTTTTATTTAGATAACATTAGCATCTTTTTTATAAATATACAAAAATATAATTGACACTCTAAAGATCTTAGTAAGCTTCAACAATATAAATATATAAAAACTAAAGATGAAACGCATTTAATTATAGCTAAGCCTCACATCAGCTGCAGCTTAATCGGTGTCAATTAACGAGGCAGGCCGTGCAGCTATAGTTTGACCAAGAGACTTGGCCTGTTTGACTGTCACTTTCTATTCATTATATTAGCTGTTTATCAACTTCTCAATCAATAGTTTTTCCAATCAGATTATATTTCGAGCTAGGCTAGCTTCGATTTCGTAAGGCTTCAATATATATTTATATAGCTTATAGTAATGCGATGCAAGTCAATTTAGATTCATTCATTGTCAAGCGCAAAAATATCTTATTCAACGGCTCAGCTAAACAAAAATAGAAAAAAAAATCTCAAGTCTGATTCAGGCAAAAATTAAATAAATTCTGGAAAAACGTATTAAACTCTTGAGATTAATAAAAAAAACAAATTCGCTTTAAATTTTTCGTATAATTATATATTTGTCCACTTATTTTTTTTTTTGTTTTTTCTTTTCCTTTTTGGATTTTTTTGTTTATTGTGGGGCTTTTGTTTGTAATGATTTAAGTGTAAACAACTACGTAGGATTAACACTATATGGTAGTATTTTGTATGAATGTATGAGCTATGTATATAGGGCTGCGTATTATATTAGGTTTAATGTATAGTTAACGGCGTAGTTAGAGCTGTTTAGTTAGGTTCCTTAGAAGTATTTTTTAAATACATGCGTTCGTTTAACTAGTCTTAGGCTAATGCAAAGTTCAATACAATCAAATATCATTTGCGGCTTAAGTTTGCGTCGACTTTGTTTGTATTTAAATTTATTGACTTGAGTTTTGCAAATAAATTATTAATTTTTTTGGATTTATTTTTTTTTTTTTGTGTTTTTTTTTTTCGAAAGTTTTTTTTACAGTGTATATTTAACAAACAGCAAATACTTCTAAACGCAAATTGGCTCTTCAGAATTCGTGATTGGGTTACTCGCTAGATCTATGTACAATTAGGAAACATTCTCGCTTGCTTTTTTATATATATATGTATATATATATATATACAGAGTTCGTTTTGGGATCTCTCTTCATCTTTCTTTCTCTATGCTTACAGTATTTACAGAGTGCATTTTACAGAAAACATTTGGAAGTATCGTAAATAAAATGCGCTAACATCACAGCAAAATTTTGGGGGTTTCGAAGCGAGCACGACTTCGGTGGGCGTGCTGGCGGCTGGGCGTGGCTCAGTTATTTGGTTGTCATTGCGGCTGATCGGGCGGCTGGTGCGCCAGCTATCTATGAGAGCACACCAACTTGGCCGCCACTTATCCCAGGTGCATCAGGCTCGGATGGAAGTAGCCAGCCATGGCCCACTGGGCGCCCGGAGCACCGCGTCCCAACGCCGCCATTTTGATCTTCTCGATTTCCGCTTCCTGCAGCCGCTTGGCCTTGGCGCGCCGGTTCTGAAACCAGATCTTCACCTGCGTCTCGGTGAGCCGCAGCGACGATGAGAACTCCGCGCGCTCCGCTATGCTCAGGTACTGCTTCTCTCGGAACTTCTTCTCCAGCGAGAGCAGCTGCTGTGTGGTGAAGGGCGTGCGCGGCTTGCGGTTGGGCTTGTGTTTGCGCAGATTGCATTTGATACGAGGCGGCTCATTGGCATCTGAAAGAGACAGAATCGAGAGGGTGTTGATTAGTCGGATGTCTACATAAGTAAATCTAGTTGTAGCTACTCAGACAAGAGAAGCCGAGTGAGAGAGGGCTGCTGGGTCCAATTAAAAGCAACTGAATCCGCAAGATTTGCATACAATTGAAGCGCTGAATGAGCTGCTGTCAGCAGGCGTTGTCCGTCTGCGGCTGTCCTTGGCCTTGTCATGGCTAAAAGCGGCAGCAACAACAAGCCGACAACGGCAACGTCTACAGCAAACGGTAATTACTCCTTTAAGTGGCCAATAAATTTGCTGTCTAAACTATTTGTCAGACAAAGCAGCAGCAGCCGCAGCCGCAGCCACAGCCGCAGCCGCTGCAGTCACTGTAGAGACGGGAAATGCAATGTCCCCAGTTCGATTCTCTCTCGGCTGCAAAACAATTTTAATTTGGGCATTTTGTTTTGGCAAACAAAGACCGGCTGGGCAGCAGCAAAAAACAGCGAATGCAAAAAAAAAAAAACGAAGAGCAGAGAAAAAACGTGCATGCCTTATAAAGCAATCGCACGGAGCTGGCGCTGTGCGGGGCAGGGTTAGGGCAGCCGCCGATGCAGCTGCCCCAAGCATCGTGCGCCTGTGGCATCCACTTGGAGTGTTGTTAATGAAAGTAATGAGCCTGCCATTGGGCCTGCCAGCGCCAAGCCACAAAGATGCAAATGGCATTTTAAAGATGCATCCCCGGGTCAGCCTTGCCAAGTACTATACAGCCATACCGCATGCCTCCCCCCTCGCTCTGGCAGCCACTCTGCTGTCTGCAGTCGGCAGGCGCAGGCACGCGTAATTTATGGAGCATTTTGTTTTGCAAGGCAGGAATCAAAATAAAGGCCCAGGCAAATGAGATGCAACGCTTTAATTTTATGCATAATTACACGAATTGAAATTGTTGAGTGACAAACCGAAAATTGTTGTCATCTGCTGCAACTTCAATTCGTTTTTTTTTTTGCATTGTAATTGATTTTATGCTTCGCTGGCTGCCAGCCCAAATGAGGCGTTAAACAACAAAACAAAAATTAGTTAACAGATGGAGCAACTCTACAAATGGCAAAAGCTGAGCTGCTGCTGCTGCTGCTGCTGCAACTGACAGATTCCCAGCCGACAACATGTCTGCCACATACCACAAGCCTTGATGTCTGTGTTCACACACACATTTTGTGTCACGTTATGTTATCAATAAACAAATAAATGTCAAAGCTGCCTGTCCATAAAAAAATGCCCAACTCGTTTGATCGCAGAGTTTAGCGTCGCCTCACCTCTGGCTCTGCCACAATAAAACTAATAATGCCACAGTGGACAGCATTGGCAGCGACATCGCCAGCGGCATCGGCATCTGCATCTGGACAGTGGGGCTGATCAGCTCATTAAGTAATTAGTGTGACATGTCAAAGTTATGTTAATGCGCCAAGCTCGATCGTACAGATTGCGGGCCTTATCTGTTGACTGCCCCCTGCTGCCCGCTCCCTGCTCCCTGCTCCGTGCTCCCGCTTCCTGCTGCTTCGCTTATATATTTATATGCATATTATTTAATTTGTTTGTGTGTTTCGTATTGAATGCAGTCGGGTAAAAGCGTTTTGTATGGCCTAACAAGGTGAAACGAAATGTGAAAAGCCCAGATAATATTGATAATCATTATAATAACGATCATGATGATGTTGCTGTTGCTGTTGCTGTTGCTCTTGCTGAGGATGCGCCTCAGCAGCAGTGAGAAATTTGTTACAGACTTCAAGACGCGAGCGCATGCATCTATAAATATACATACAAATATATTGTATTTTCGTATGTTTCTGTTTCGAGCATTTCTGATTGTGTTTCGTACACATAACATACATAGTTATTTTTATGATTATTATTTTTGTTTTGGCTTTATTGTTGCTGTTGTTGTCGCTCTTGTTGTGATGGCCATAAATTAGCTGGCAAATTAGCATATAAACGATGCGGTCAAGTTTTACAGCTCTGACTGCCTTTGTCACATGTCTTTTGGTGGCTCGCATCGTCATCAGCATTTTGTATAATATCTGGTTCTTTGGCCATAATTATTTTGACAGTCCACAATGGATCTATCAAGCGCTCTGGCCCGGCCATCGGCAATTAACACCAAAGTGAATCGTAAATAAGCTGAAATACGTATTCACAGTGAATTCCACTTTTTCTAAAACCGTTTGCGCTTTGCATTTATTTCAAAATTAATTGCTCATTTGTCGCTAAATTGCTGGAATGGGGTTTCGGTTTCCATTGCAGGCCGAGAGCACAAAAAACTGTAGCAAGTGGAATGGCTGCGCCGCTCGCCCCACCACAGTCCGCATTGTGCACGGATCAACTTGGCCAATCGCTTGGCCCGCCGCCTGTTGCACAAATAACCTGCAACGGATCCAATACAGAGCGAGTCCGAGGCAGACCGAGACGGCGATGGAGAACGGAACGGGGGCATGGAAACGTGGCTGGCTGGCAGGCAGGCTGGAGACGAAGACGGCCACGCACGTCCAAACCAGAGTGCGAGACTTGTTTGTGCTTTTATAGGCATTGTTGTTGCCATTGTTGTTGCTGCTGGCTGTTGCTGGGGCAATACGTCGCCAGCGTCGCCATTGCCAGAGCAAGTACATGCCACAAACGCCAATTGTGACATTTAGCCTATGTTTGTAATGGATTTTCAATTAATTTGAGTTCTCCGGTGTATTGTAGACGACGACGACATATAAGACTCGATCAGCAATAACAGCAACAACACACAAACAAGCAGCAATTGTGAAATTTACGCGTATCGATCGCATAGGCAATCGCCCATAGAGGCCTCTATGGCAATTCGTAGTCCCGGGCCTAGGCGGCCTATGGGCCGGAGCGGTACGACACGACGAATCGACAACGGTGACAACGGTGGATTGATTTGCGCTGCAAATTGCTGGCAATTAATTCTTCATTAAAGCGTTTTCGCATAGCCAAATAGGCAGCAGCTATGAACAGGTGGGGCAGGCGGTGCTGGCGGGGCAGCTGTCAAGGGGGCTTGGCAAGAGTTTTTGCAGTGAAAAGCATTTTGCAATCGATTGGAGCAAAAGCGAGACGAACGTTTGGCTAATGCAATTACACGCTTACGGTCAAACGAGCACTGCTATGGGGACCCCATGCCAATCCCGGCGTAGCTGTTGCCGCCGTTGATTGGGGCAGCTGATTTCATAATGAAGGATTTTAATTAGCACCAAATAAGTAGGCGAACGAGGTGCGCAAAGTGCCAAATTAGTTGAAAAATGCATGTGCGGGAGAATAAACTGATGCAAAGAAGTGATAAACCATTCAGAAACTTTCCATTGACACAGATACAAATATATATATAACGAAAGGAACTGTGGAAAATGAATGGAAATATGGTATACATATAGAGACCTTTTCAATAAAGATGTCAGCAGATGAGAAGTCAAATATCAAGAGGCGAAAGGCAAGGGAATAAGTGCAACTGCCTGAAGTAGACCTTGGAGCAAGGTGCTGCTCGTCAGTCTGAAGCTTTAGTGGCTCTTTGGTGCGTATTTCTAATATGTAAACCTGATTGCAAGGCATGCGAGGGGCGTGCATGAGAACCGGCCCATTAGAGCCTATTAATTAGCAAAGAGCGTGTTAAAACCGGCTGCCATAGATAAGTTAGCAGCGCGATCTGCGGACAAATCTTGTCGCCTTGCATGTTTTCCAGCTGCCCGGCAATTGGAATGTGTTGTCCCAGTGGCAATGAAGTGCATATTTTAATCACCAATGGCTGCCTCTGTGCAAGATAAGCAGCGATAACGAGGCCGCTGCCCGAAAGGGGCGAAGCGCATGTGGGCTGGGCACGCAGCTTCAGGCGGACTGCTGCTGCCCACCTGCTAGCAAGTTCAAGTGCTTGAGCTCTCTTTTAATTACTCAGCTGTACATACACACACACATAGGCACACCTACACACACACTCCAACACGCGTGCACATTCTGAAAGGCGTGCACACAGACACACAGTGACTCAAATTAGTTGAACTACCAATTGTCTACAAACATTTAGCAAATGTTTGCCGTTGTCTAAACGTAGAGCCGAGTGTATACGGTAGCAACACCTTGTGGCACATATGCAAGTCATTGGCAACAACTCAGCGCCCCTTGGCCCCAGCCCACTTTACCTGCTGCTCCCCTTTTGTCTGCTGCTGCTGCTGCTGCTGTTGCTTTTGTCTGCCTGGTAATTTAATGCAAATAAATTTTATTTACCAAAACATACATCAAAATGTCTGCGCCAGCACACCTCAACGCAGACCGCGCAGCCCCCAACCCCCAAGCACACTTGTATTGCATGCAGCTATGCTGTGTGTGTGCGAGTGTGTGTGTATTTAGTACAGCTTATGCACGTTAGATGGCGTGCAGAATGCAAATATTATTTTAGCTTTTGGCGTCTTCGCTGCGGCCTTTGGCGAATGGTGTTAAAACGCATGCACGTTGCAACCGTCCTGTGCCGCAGCCCTGCGTCTGCCCCACCCAACTCCAACCCACCCCACTTGCCCAGCAGCCGTCGGCTGTCGCCGTCTGTCAACGTTTACATTGCTGCCTGGCTGCAAATAAAAATTGCGTGCTTAGGTGGGCGTAGCTGACATGCCACACCTACCAACTTTGCCAGTTGCTGTGCCTCCATCTCGCTCTCTCTCTCTCTCACACACACACAGCCACTCTGGCTGAGTGTGTGCGTGTGTGTATTTGCTGGCTCTGTTGTTTGTATTTATGCAATGACTCCCAAGTTGTTGCTCGTTTGTTCAGCTTGAAAATTAATTTCTATAATGGCTGCCAAGAATTGCAGCTGCATTAGCCGCCCCACCTGTCCACCCCCCAGCGAGTGGGCCATGCCATAAGGTACGTGACGTGCCTGCGCTTTGCAATTAGTTAAATTATGGAGCCCCGTCGCAGGCATTTCAACTGCATGTGAATGTAAATCAATTGCAAGGCCCCGTAAAAGCATAAAGCCATGACGAGCCTCGGCTGAGGCCACACAAACTCAAGTTTCACCTGTGTTTTCTTTGTGCTCCTGTGTGTTCCCTAATCGCAGTCCATTTAAGATTCCAGCCTGCGGTATTTCAGTTAATTGAATGGGCCATGAAACAAACATGAAACTAGCGCCGCTGATAAAGCCCGATTTCAAAGCAAAACGCATGGCTACCGTTCGCCCTGGCCGGGGCTCGGCTACAAATACAGATACATAGCCCTAAGGCACTAAGTACCTAACACTTGACATAATGCGGCTACAGATAGCGGCACAGGTCACACGAATAAGGTATGGAGGGAGAACAAGAAAAGGAGAGACAGAGAGAGAGAGAGAGAGAGCACAAAGCCTGCAACCTGCTGCGCTAATGAGACCTGCTGAGGATGGGTCCAAGTCAGGAAAATAAAAACAGCTGCCAAAATGAAACGAAATAAAGTTGTACCAAAACTGAACTGTGTCTGTGTGTGTGTGTGTGTGTGTTCTACAGTTGACAGCAAATGACAAAATAAGCGGCAAATGTTTGAAATAGTTTTTTGTTGGTTATTATTCTTATTGTTGCTGCTGCTGTTGTCGCCTGTCAGTTTAAAGACAATTTGAATCAAGTGTGAATAGCTGATTGACAAAAGGTTTAGGACCTCGAATACAATATAATAACTATTATATGATTAGAATAACTGCTTAGAAGTCGTCGAAAATCATTTAAATATTTTATAAAATATTATTAATATTATTATATACAATATTTATTATTAGAAGAAGTTTTTAGAAGTCCTCAACAATCATTAAAAAGTTTTATATAATATTATTAGTATTAAATAAAATTATTATTATATGATTCTCTATAGTCCTCAACAATCATTAACATGTTTTATAAAATATTTACTATATGCTTAGAGGAACTTCTCAAAAGTCCTCGAAAATAATTTAAATATTTTATAAAATATTATTATTATTATATAACATTTTTATTATATGATTTAAAGAAGTTCTTAAAAGTGCTCAACAATCATTGAAACATTTTATATAATTTTATTTTTATTATATAAAATTAATATTGTATGATTAGAAGAACACTCCAGAAGTCCTCGACCATTATTAAAGGATTTTTTAAAATTATAATAACATTTCTAAAATATTTCATGCCTCAAATCAGATTTCAGCAGAGCCAATCTGGCCGCATATTAGAGTTAATTTAAATATTATTTCACATATAAAGTTTTATTTAAAAGGCTTTGCTATATTCACTTTATTTTGAAAACAGTCTTTTAGTATTCTAGAGCTTTGTGTGTGAATTCTTTAACGACTAAGGCTGTTATATGACTGCTTGGGCAGCAGCTGTCGAGCTTATGAAATCGTTTTAATTTCTTGGTTAATTTACTCTAATGATTTCTAATTTTTGCTTCATTGTTCCAAGTTCTCATTTTTAGAGGTATTTTAAGACAGCTGCATTCATATGTTAATTGTTATTGAAGTAATTTGTGTCGAGCCTCAGAAGCTTGCACAAAGGAAAAACCCAGAAAACCTCGTATGAAAACCTGAATGTGGCGCCTCTCATGGGCGTCTGCCCCTTGACAACTTTGCAAAACAATGCAGCAGCAACAAGGCAGACAAAAAACTGCTGCCTGTTATTGTTATTGCGGGGCGGAAATGCAAAGTTCGCGTTGGGCTTTTTTTTCTGCCCCAACGTGTAAAGTTCACATGTCTGTCAGCCGTCGGAGTTTTTGTGTCCTGGCTGCTGGCGCGGTGGCGCTGGACTGCAGCAAGGTGTGACCAACGGCGTTGCAAGTGTTGCAAGCGTTGCCAGCGCTCGGCCACTTTTTGTCTGATGCCGGAAAATGCAAGAAAAGTGTGAACTGTGCATGCAGATACAAATCGGCACAGCCTTTGCCAGACTCGCTTCAATTAGTCTGGACAGACAGTTCAGCTCACTATCTAACTATATATGCACATAAATACGTGCTATATGTACTACTTGTGCCTGGGGGGCTGACATAGACCGGAAAACACCAAAAAAAAACATAATAAAAACAAAAAGCCAACGCCAATGCAATGAATAAGCAGACGAGCCAATTGAGTTAAATCAAAACCGACGCGACATCACCAACAGCAACAACAGCAACAGCAACAGCAACAGCAGCAATATATGATAATAATAATTTTGTGGATGATACGAGCAAATGGTCAGCGCAATCAAAAATATTTCATTGTTTCATTTAAAGCGCGAGAATAATTGCCACGCACTTTGACTACCAGACGGCAGCAGATGCGGCAGGCGGGGGGCAGCGCCCGCAGCATCGATGGCACCCGTTGGCAGCCATTGTCGTTGCTGCCTATTAAGGCGCGGGTCGGTTTAATTCAATTAAACTGCACACAGACAGAGAGACAGACAGACAGAGAGACAGACAGAGACAGAGAGAGAGCGAGACAAAATGGAGTCAACGGGCCATCAAATGATAACTATTAATAACAAAGCTAAACTGGGTTGATGAATACTTAATATAAGAGTTTTTGTTGCTTAAAAAGCAACCACTGGCGCGATTATCTCTAAAGATTAACACCTGCCTGACACGTGCTACACTTAAAATATATTTTCCTAACTCAAAAATGAAGAATTCGCTTCAATTTCTTTGAGAATCGCTAAATATAAATTTTTGTTTTCTTTTTGTCTTCAGTTCTACGTTTAACTTTTTGCATCAGTTACAATTCAATCGACACTTACCTCCACCAAATCCTTGTCCTGGAAACAGACCCGGCGGCCCAAAGGGCGGCATTTGACGCGCGCCCGGCCAGGGCACGCCGCCGCCCATGCCGCCCCAAGCGACGGCTGCGGCAGCTAAGGCGCTGAATGGCGTTGGCCGTATGGGTACATGCCCGCTGGCTGCCAAGGCTGCGGGTGAGAGAATTGTGGTGGGCATGTGGCCGGAGCCAACGCCTGAGCCGGGCGGTCCGCCGTGCGAGCCTTCGAGCGATTTGCTGCTGCTGTCGAGGCCGTCGGGCGTGGAGCGCGGCGAATCATCGGCATTCATGTCCTCAATGTCCACAATGGAGTCCTCCTCCTCGTCGTGCTCCACATCGTGCTCGTGCAGCATATCCTCGTCGTACTCCAGCTCGGAGTCCGTATGGCTGCTGCCGCCCAGCGGCGAGTGTCTTTCGTTCTTGGCAGGTGTGGAGCTGATGACGCCTGCATGTGCCACGGGCGTTGAGCTGGGCGTGGAGCTGGCGGAGGCTGAAGCGGGTGGAGAGGTGGCGCGTGCATCGGCCTGCGCCTGACGCAGGTGCGCCATGGCCAGCTGCTGCTGTTGTTGTTGCTGCTGCTGCTGGGCGTGCGCTGCCGCCGCCGCATGGGCGGCATGCAGTAAGTGGGCGTGATGCGCCACAGCGGCGGGATGAAATGCATGCGTGGGCGGCACTGCTGGTGGAGCTGTTGGCGGCGGCGTGCCCGCTGCGCTGCTCTGAGAGATGGGCGATGTGGCTGCAGAGCTGGAGAGATTCGTGGGTCCATCGCTGGTGTTGGGTGTGCGTGGCCGCGTGTCCGCCAGCAGCGAGGCTACGCTAAAGTTGCTCAGCCTGGAGCTGCTCTTGTGCAGATGATGTGGCGCTGGATGCACTGCAGCCAATTGCAGTGCCTGTTGCTGCTGTTGCTGTTGCTGTTGTTGTTGCTGCTGCTGCTGCTGCTGTTGATGCTGGGCTAGAAGATGCTGCTGATGTGCCAGCAGCAAGGCCGACGGCGATGTTGGGCTAGCCAGCGGATGCAGTGCACCAGTTCCGGCGGCAGCAACGGCGACGGCGTTGGTCAGCGTGTTGCTCAGGCTGGTGGTGCTGCTGCTGCCGGAGCTGCTGAACGTTGTGGTTGGCGGCACCGTCGGGCTGGTCATCGTTTGGCGTAGACCAGTCACTGTCATGCTCCTGTTCCTGTTCGTGCTCCTGGTCGTTGCTGCGCTCGCTGCGTTCACGTTTACAGTGTTGTTGGACAGCTTTAACATAAAGCCAGCGATTCGCAACTGCTACTGGATTCACTGTGCTATCTCCTTTGAATTTGAATTTGATTGAGTGTTGATTGCTGTTGTTGTTTCTGTTTCTGTTGCTGTTGTTGTTTTTATTAAAACATTGCACTGGCGAGAGAGGTGCGCGCGAGTTCAAATTGGCACTTGACGGGTCGCTCAGTGGAAAATATATGTGTCGTTAATTTGTTTTGATTATCTTTTAATTAATTCGCTCGTTCATCACATACACTCACTAATACACACGCACACACACACACAGATGCACACGCACGCACGCGGCTTGCTCATTTGCTGTAGTATGTGGCGTTTAATTCACGTTGCGACTATGCTCGGCGGCTCTGAGACTCGAGAGAAACACGTCCTCTTGAGATCACGTCTGTTCTACAACTGAACGTAGACGGCGGCGCAGCCACAGCTCTGCTGCTGCTGCTTAAACGAACACAAACGCACTCACACACATAAGCAAATGGGAAACCTGCTCGCTGCTGTTGCTGTTGCTGTTGGTGGTGGTGTTGGTGGTGGCTGATAAACCGGCCTGGCGCAGCGCTGTTGCTCTCTCACTCGCACGCACTGCTCAAGCGAATGCAGCGACACCATTTTTATTGGCCTAACTGTTTCGGTTATGCTCTCTCGCACAGCGCTCTATTCATTTTTTTCTTATTTACCTTTTGTTGTATTTCTTGCGCCGCCTTCTTTTCTACCGCTGTTCATTCCAGTGTGGTGAGTTTTGTGACGCAAGCGAGACGGCAGCATTGTTCGCAGCTGCTGCCTTATGCGCTGTCCCGCTCGCACGCCTAATTATTATTGAATAATTCAATCTTCAAAGCGTTTTTGCTGCGCGTATTAGCATTTTATAACAAGCAGCCGCTGGTGCTGCAGCCGCCGCAGCCGTCGCTCGTTCGTTTCCACTTTTGGATTTTTTGTTGCTCTCTCTCTCTCTCTCGTTAAGCGCCATCTCGCTCTGACACGTCACAGCTTCCACATTCATGACTTCATTTGCCTGCCGCTTTGCCGCTTCTTATTAAATTCTGCTGTCAACGTAATTGGCGGCCGCGTCGTCGCGCTGTCTGCTTACGTTTTGGAGCCAGTTTTTCCGTCTTTGGAGCTAAGGGAAAATTTAATTGGTGCTCCAAGCGGGCGCACACCGCGTATGTGCAATATTTTCATAAATGCCGCTCCGCTCCCCGGTTACCAGCATACAGAGAGAGAGCCAACGCACAAATAATAAACAATAAGCCCATCATTATGATGAAAAGCGAATTCATTGACGTCGGCATCTTATCACAAAGCTGCAATCTCTGCCAGGAAATTATGTTTTTTATGCCTCTTCTTCTGCACGACAGGAATCCTGGCCGAAAAAATAAACGAAACGGCACGAAACGACACGAAACGTAACGAAGTTTATGCCTACGGCGCACACCTCAAAGATAAACCATAAAATTCTTATCGTTACGCATAAATCGAGTAGCCAGCATGGCAAATCAATCACACGTAAATCTGAAATATGCAGCATCCCGAAATAAACAACAAATCTTCCACCCCCCAAGCGCGACCCGTCTACTCCAATAAGCGACAACAAAGGGATGCCCAGGATAAGCCCAACTTTGGGGTTCATTATATATATTTTATAAATGGCACAAAAGACAGCGCTCTTTTTGTCCTACTCGCACGCATTGTCCTCCTCTCTCTCTCTCTCTCTCTTTCTCCGTCTCTGTCTGTCTCTGGTTACAATTTTACTTTACAAATTAAACTCATTTTAAGGATTATTATGCGAAAATTGTTGGCTCCCAAGTTTCGCCCGGCCATTGTTGCCATGCTTTCGCGCCGGGACCCAGTAGGGTTGCCTTGGGTTGCTTAATGCAGGGCGAAAGTTGGCAGTTTGCTGGTTCGTAAGTATATTTAATGAAGCCGTTGTTGGCCAATAATAAACTTAATTAGAGCCGCTTAATAAATAAATTAAGCGGAAAAATCCTTTCATTCGCTATATGCGTATTTCATTGCCAATAGTAAATTATCTTTTTGCGATACTCAGCGAAAATGAAATAATTTCTAAATGTCTTTTTATAAATATATATGCTTAGCACAATAAATGTTCATATAAATTAAATAATCTATTATATATCATAAAAAAAAGAAAGAAAATTTTAAGAATTTCAAAAATTTAGCAACTAATTGAAATGTGAAATTTGATGGGCGAAAATGAAAATTAAATAAGATTTTTAACTATATTTCACAACACAAAAAATTTGTCATAATTCTTAATATTTTCTAAAGCTATGTTCTAAAGTGCTGCATATATTAATCTGAAATAGCTGACTTTACATATAGTATAATTCCAAACATTTAGACGCTTAAAAGGTTCTCAAACATATCTCAATTTTGAAGTCTATCCAAGTGTTTCGCTGTGCCGCGGCTGAAAGATTTCTTTACACCCTCTGCTGGGTGATTAAAACATTTTTGGATTCCCCGTTAGGCGCTTCATTAGGAGGCAAGAAGAGCGCTTTCTTTTCAATTAAAACTATTGAAATAACAAGATGCGAGTGCGAGGCATCATTAATGTAGTCGTTCGCACAATCGACTCTGTGTAGTTGGCCGTTGGCACGAACAATTATAGCCAATTACAAATATTAATTTCTCAGACGAAACGCGTCAAGAGTTTTAATAATCTTCATCATTATTCATTGCTCTTTGAAATACGCAAATGAGACCCGCAGCCAAAGCGAGGCGCAAATTAATTTTTCAATAAACATCATAATCATATACTACTTATGAGCCGACCGAACTCTACCATGGCTACACCGGACCGGACTGGCTGCCTTTCGACACCCCCGCCAACGCGGCAACGCCTCCAATCCGAAGCTTTTTCTTTGCCGGCCAAAGATGAAAAGAGACCGGCAGCGCTGAACGACTGCCAGTCGGCCAGATACAACACCAAACTACAACAACAACAACTACAGTAACAACAACAACTTGGTCAGTTGATAAATGGCCGTCGCGTTGGCCGCGCGATGCCGCCGCATGTAAATGTTTTGATAGTTTTTCATAATTTTTTTAATTTTTTCCTTCAGTTTTGTAGCTTGTTTGGCTGGCTGCTATTTGTGTTTGATTTTGTTTGCCGCGCGCCCACTTAGCCAAAGGCTCAGCGGCTGCAGGGCGCAGATGCAGAAGGTGGAGATCCAATTGCAATTTGCTGTGCGCGCGTGTGAGTGTGTGTGTGTGTGCGTATGTGTGTGCCTGTGTGAGCGTGGGTGTTGCACATTTATGTGGGCAGTTAGCTTTTCAAATAGCCGCAGCCGCGTCGTCAATAAAGATTGTTATTTTAATGGCGCAATTAATTCATAATTAAATTGCGTAATTGCCTGATTAACATTTGATTCCGTTGGGCATTATGCAAAATTTTACAATCTGAAATGAAATAAAATAGAATTAAATTTGATACATTTTGATGGCCTTTAGTTTAACACTATTAGATTTTTGTTTTACGCAATTTAACGAATAAATTTATATATTATATAATAAGTTAAGTCGAATTTTAAAGAGAAAAATCGTATTTTTTTAAAAGATTTGAAACGCTTTCGTTTTAATATTATTTGATATGGAAAAGCCAAAACAAAAATATTTATAATTGATAGATAGATAGAAAATAACTGCATATAATTGAGCTTAGACTACAAAATCAAATATTATTCCAAAAATTCTTAATAGACATAAAAAAGTGAGTCATTGACTATGATAACAATTAAACGACAAATTCAGGCACAAAGTTATGCAAATTAAGTAAATTAACTTCTCTGCAGATTTCTTTGATGGTTTACCTAAATATTTATTTATTTTATTCAGGTGAATGTTGAATATTAAAATACAATTCATTATTATTATAAACTGATTATCTATTAAATCATCAAATTTTTTATTATATTTTTAAAATAACAATTTGAATTTTGATATGGAAAATAAGCTGTAAGCGACTTAAGAATTAAAATAGTGAAATTGGAAACTCAGCTATATCGTACTTTTGACAAATTAAATTAGATATTTAAACACATACATTTAAAGACCTTAACTAACCACATTAATTAGTAACTGGCTAAGCTGAAGTACCTTACGCAGCTGATGGCATCCACACTTGACGCTGACAGCGATAAATACGCTTCGTTTTTGGCTAACGGGACCAGCCAAGCGGTACATAATCAAAATTTCATTATCCCTGCGATGCGTTAAATCGCTTAAACATGCTAAAAACGTTAACACCCCCGCATTGCCTGACAGCCCCCCATTTGATGTGTTGACAGTTGAGATTTTTCGTGCGGGGGTTGGCAGTTGATGCTGGTGCGAAATTTTAGTCAATAAACGTTATTGAGCCGCGGCGAGGGGTCGATGAGGTAGCTGCAACGGGGTGGTTTACCCTGCCAAGTAAATAAACCAACCCCCACAGCTCACACACACACAGATTTATATATGTCCATACATACAAACACAATGCGGTTGTCAGTCAGTCATTTAGTCACAGCGGCTGTTGTGGCAATTGCGGCTGGCTCTCGTATACGAGCAGACGAGTCGTATAGAGCCAGCTAAACGGTTGGGTGTTGATGGCCAAAGGCAGCCAGGAACAGGACAAGGATAGCAGCAATAGCAACAGCAAAAGCCAGTGGAAGAGGGAGAGGGAGAGGGAGTAGCACTGGGACTCTGATGATGGCGCGCTCGTTTATTGAATTACATCCGCATGACTGCGCATTTAACGAGCTCTCGGGTGTCGTTTTGCTGATGGCGTAAATGTTTGCCAAACAACAAACAAATAAATAAACTTCTGATTTGGCGCTGATTGCTTTACGGGCGGCTCGATGCAGGAGAGGCAGGAGAGGGGTGCAGGGGTAGTGGGAGTTTTGCTTAGTACAAGGTCGCCCGCTGGCTGGCTGGCCAAAAACCCCGTCTACATGGCTTGCATTGAAATTGAGATTTGCCTGGCAGTCAGCCACAGATTTCCCCAGCTCTCTTTTGCCACTTTGCTAGCATAATTGCCTACACGGCGTTCTGGGCTCGACGCACGTCCAAACTCGTTATGATTTCTTTTCACTCGGCCATTTTATTAATTTATTTTGTATTTATTCTATGCCCGTTTACTTGCTAGCGCCCTGCTAGACAAGTTCTTATCTTCATTGCCGGCATTTAATGCGATAAGCACAGCACGACGACGACGATGATGATGAGAACGACGTTCGCAAACAACAGGCCAGACCCTTGCCTTGCCCTTCGCCTTGTCTGCCCATTCCATTTTGTTCCATTCCAACCCTATAAAAATGTAAATCAAATAAATTTACCTAATATCAAATTTCCCCTGCGCTGCAGCTCTACCAACAATCCAACGGAGCATTTCTATGGCCCACCCCGAGTCCTGCCCGTTTCCCGACCCGGCAGCCCCTCGTGCGCCATCAGCCTCATCATCATCATCATTCACGCTCATCCTTTATCCGCTCGTTTAACAATCGTTTAATAATTTAGCCTGGTAAATAACACTAACACTCAGGCCCAAGCGCACCAGGGGGAGCTCAGTTTTGTTGTTGGCTTTGTGGCTCTTCGAATTTTTGGCTGTGGCGCAACCACGATACAGTGGTGCAAAGCTAAAGTTTTGGAAATTTAATTATATTTTTTTATTGGAAAATAATTTAATAGAATACTTTTTCTTTAATAATAACTATTTAATTACCAAATGTATCTTTTACAAAAATTAATAAAAAATTGGACTTACTTGATCTGAAAAAAAAATAAAAAAATAAAAAAAAATAAAAAAAATATAAAATATATATAAAACTAAAAAAATATATATTATCTTTACTATATTTTATACAACAAAATTATACTACTTATTAACTTAAGATAATTAAGTAGTCTACGAATTAAAAGCTTAATGTTTGATAGCTGCTCCACTGTAACTCGACTGCAGCGTGCGTTTATCCTTCTCAGCATATTAGCTGCTATCATGCGCCTAACCGCAACCCCCCATATGCCAACCCCCGTCCAAAAGGCTCGACTGGTGGCAACCTGCCATGGCTGAATACCAACCCAATCCAGCCTCCAGTCAGGGCTACTTGGCTCTCGAGTCATTTAGCCATTTAACTTTGGCTTAATTCAATTTGCAATTTTTCAAAAGCCTCTGCCTCGACTCGAATGGTCGGATGCTCGGATGCTCGGCTGCTACTAGGTCTGGGTCTGGGGGCTTTCCAAGTTGTTGAAATACCCCCGGCCACGCCCTCAATCCTCTAGCCAGGCAGAGCATACGCTTTTCAAGCGTTTTTATGTGCCTTTTGGGGGTTGGTTGACTTTTGTAATTTCAGCCGGCTGCTTCCTGGCACAGGATGTGCGGTTCTGTCGCCTTTTATGTGGCTCTGGGCTTACGTACATATTTACTTATGTATATATACATAAATTTATAGGCCTTTGGTTTATTTGTCGCCGCTCAGCTAATGAATTCTGATTGCCATTGTCTCTCGCTGGGAGGAGAGACGCGTGGGCGTCGGCCTCCACACTCTACACTCTACGCTCGTCGACTGGCCTTAGATGGTGGGCTTATTTGAGCTTTGCTCTCACCGCGGCTGCCTTTGTGTTGCTTAATTACAACTTAATTGCGTTTTATGCGTACAAATTTTCAGCTTCCTATCCAAGGCGCGACGACGTCTAAAATCAAATTAGCTAAATGTATTTATCTTGTCAATTGGCAGACGCGATTGCAAATGCAAATGCAAATTCGATGCGAGCAGCGACTGCAGCTGAGATTCTGATTCCGATTCCGAATGCCAATCACTGAGAATCACAGTCGGAGCGGACAGTTCATTAGGCGGCCTCAAGTTGAAGCTGAAGCCCAAAGTTGAAGTTGAAGTTGAAGCTGAAGTTGAAAAGTTGCTAAAATGTTTACAAGTCACTTTGCAGATCGTCTGTGCCCGCTCGCAGAGACAATCCGCTTTACTGTTGTCTGGCTGCTCTCGGGCTGGCCCAGACCCTGGACCACATCAATTGTTTGCTTGGCTCAGATCTTGCTGTTCGCTTCTTGACTGCACTGCCACTGCCACCGCCACTGCGGGCAGGCTATCTGGGCAGCTTCTAGCTGCTATTTGTTTGTCAACTGCGTAGCCGTTCATGGTCGCTGGCTTTCGTTGGCTTTCTGCTTTGCACTGATTGCACTTTGCACAAGGATCTGGCAGTAGCTTCTCGCGCGACGTACATAAAGTGTCATTCCGTAGCTGCTAATTGACATCGCACACAGCCGCCAGACATTGCCAGGTCGGTAGCTGGACTCTACACTTGGTCAATTGTTCTCATCCCTGTCGCCTGGCTCCATTCATGCAATTTGAATGCGCGCACGGCGCGTTTCTATACTCTTACAATAGTTGCAATTGCTCGTACTGTGTGCTCTCTAATAACTGAAATATTGAAAAGATATTACATAAGAATTTAACAAATATTATATATATTTATATTTGGGCTTAGAATTGTTTTCGAATAACTTTAAAAGACTTATACAAATATTTTTAAAAATTAAAATAATATAAATAATAATAATTTGATTGATAATATAAATTTTATTGATGTTATGAATAGTTTTCTTATCACATTAAAAAACTTTTAGAAATATTTTTAAAAAATAAAAATAGTAACACATACATAAGAAATTAACAATTATTACATATATTTATATTTTGATTTAGAAAAGTATAGAAATGTTTTTTAATATTACAAATATTTATTAAAAATATTTTAAATTCCAAAGTTTATTTATAAACTATTCTGTACACCCTTTAAAATATTTAAATTTTTAATTAAAAATTACAAATAAATAATTGAGGTTTTTCTTTTTTTAAATATACAAATTTCGACATGTTCACAATATAATATAGTTCAATAAATAGTTTTATTTTGTCAACTCATTCAGAGTTCTAGGTCTGACCGGTTTTATTTTGGTTTGTCAAAGTGTATTTGCGCCGCGACTTGCTAATTTGGTAGCTATACACTGTGATTGGGTTTATTTATAGAGCCCGGTAGCTGTGCCACACACTCAAAGTGTCGCAGTTAATTGGCAAATGTGAGTCAAAGTTTATAGAAAAGTGCCACAAACAATTGGCGTGACGGCACTTTGAAGTCATAATAGATGTATCCGAGTGCTGCAGATGCTGCGCTTCAGGCGAAGCCCGCTATAATGTCCAGGTCTAAGCCACTGAAGTGCCGACTCGGCACAGTGCGCAAGAGACAACAACGGATCGGCCGAGAGCGAATGCGATCGGATGGGCTTGGATCGGACCACACTGTGGCCGGGCACTGTTGCCATATTTGCATGGTCAATATTGACGCTTGGTAGTTGGAATGGCCTGCCCGACCAACTGACTGAGATGAAGAGGCTGACGGAGACGCAAGTCGCCGCAAATAAATCATAAATACTGAGCGCGTTGTACGCTAGCCTCATGTTTGGCAAAGTAATTGAGTAAGTGGCGGCGGCGACTTGTAATACCCATTAGCATTTGTTTGTGAAGGTGCTGGACGGCGGCGGTGGCGGTTGCCGCAGAAGCCGAAAGTCATACGGCGTAACACAAATGCCACATTAATTGTTTCAAGTTGACGACGCGTCGGCAGCGGCGGTTGCTTCGCAAATATTTGCGCTCATTTTCAAGTGGCAAGATTATGACGCATTCACGCCAAGCGTCCATGTGACTGATATTTGCAGTAAACTCAGCAAGAGAAAGAGAAAAAGTGTTAAGGACAGACAGAGAGAGACTGCTGCAGGCCACTTGTGTGTTCCAGTTATTGAGTGAAGTTGAGCTGAGTTTTCAGTTGCCAGCTTCAGCTGCAGTTATTAATTGGTATTTAAAGTAAAGAATAATGTTAGCTCAAACAAAAGGACACAACAAGCACTTGAGCCAGGAGACGAGTGCCCAGTGCTCAGTGCCGAGTGGCGAGCACCTCATCCATCCATCACCCACAGCGTCTCGAGTGCGCCGACTGTGCACGTATGTATGTAGGTAGACCAAATTGCCTTTCAGTTAAGAGGCAGCTGGGTACTCAGCTAAACCAACACTAACAACAACAGCAACAACAAGTGCTGCGCACTTTTTCGACAATTGTTAGAGGGCCCGAGAACCGCAGGACACAATCTTTATATTTTTTTGTTTTCGCCATTGGCAGTTTTATTATTTTCACACTCGAAAATAATTGCACGCTGTGAGCTTAGCCAGCTACGAGCGCAGACGCTGAGGCACCACACCCAGTCCAATAGCAGGCAGTAGGCACAAACAGACCTCAACGTGGTAATTGTCTGACTGTCCAAAGTTTATGACGACGACATGGCAGCTGTGGCCCCTGCCTATTATCTAATGTCAGAGCCTGGGCCAACTAGACAGCCAGCCAGGCAGCTAGCCGAGCCGTTAAAACGGCTGCCAAAACATTCAATAAATATGTTGGCTCATATAAATTATGGCGGCTAATGAACACGCGCGCCATTTGCCGCCAGCAATCCAACAGTTACATATCCTATAGACACAATAAAGCGCGGTTGCATCTGCCGCTGCCGTTGCCGTTGCTCCACGCTTATCAACCGCCAGCAATCTCAAAGATTTCTTTGGAAATTTACTATATCAATAGCACCCAACAGACAATGTCGACACTTTGGTAGCCCGAGCTCTGCCCTGCCCTGGCCCGACAGCCGCTGCCTTTATGAGCAACGTATGGCAACCAATTGTACTCATGTCGAGCCAGAGTTTTCCCTTGCCCTTCGCTTTTTCCTGATTGAAATTTGTGAGCTACTTGGCTTTATGGATTGCTAATTAACAAAGCCTACAGAAGACAGAGACGAAAAAGTCAAAAAGGTCTGCCTTGGGCTGTTCTTAGGACATATGCATACGATACAAGCTGAATTGTGAAGATGAAAGATAGTTTAAAATGTTTGTATAAAATATTAATATTTTGTAAAATATATATTGCTATTAAAAAATTTGATTTTAGAACATTAATATTAATATTTAAAAAATGAAACATGTTTTTAAGCCAATTTAGATAGAAATTTTTACTCAAATTAAATCTCAAAATTCAAAAGATAATACCAGTTTTGTTGTCTAAATTATTCAGCTAAATATTTTATTTCAAAATTAATTGCAGTAAAAAAAATAATTTCCAAAAAATTTATTTAATACTCTATAACAAGACTCAGATTTTTAAAAATATTTTTTTAAATAAAAGTAATAAATTTTTAATGAAAGCAAATCATTAAAAGTCCTGAATTGGAGTCTCTCAAAGTAATGTTTTGTCTAGGGATTTGAGGGGTTTTTTAAATAGCAAATACATTTGCTTCGCCTTTCAGCAATCAAACAAAAAGATAACTATAAAAAGAAATATCTTTTAATTATGTGTCTCACTGCGCTGCCAATCAATAATATTTGGCCAGAGCCGAGGCAGCTGTTTGAGCCCCAAACAAAGGCTCGGGCCAGGTAAGGCTGCAATCGAAAAGTGCAAACTCTATAGCCGATAAGCGCATAATGCCCCGTCTGCACTTTGACTTCCAAATTGGCTGCTCCCTGACAACAAAGAGCCAAATCCTGCTAATCCGCTTGTAGTCTCGGCAGCCTTTTTGACACTCATCAAACGGCTCAACGACTTGCGAGACTCAAGTGCTTTGTGTGTATGTGTTTTGGTGTATCTTTTGCATATCGGTATTGTTTACCGATTTTCACACAGCAAATTCTGTCGAAAAAGGAAAATATCTAACAATCGGCTTGTCAGCAGTATGGATGTCAAGGGAGCAGAGCACAGTTCATATACTCATGAAGTGGCTGATGCATTCGAGTCGCATTGTCGTCGAGTTCATTATTAAATCGTTTTGGCTTGTCTTGGACATTTGACACGTGATCTGGCCACACACAGGGACACACTTACAGCTGGACATGACTTGGCCAAAATCGCTTTTCATATGCAGATCATTTCTGAAGTCGAAGAGCAGATGATGATGTTGCCACCATTTATGGTAAATCAATTAAGGGTACTCCGCTCATATCTGTAATGCTCAGCTGTTGTCCCGCTTAATCTAAACATAATTGGCTTGTTGCTCTGCACAAAAGCCAAAAATAATGAGGGTGCAATATCAATGGGATTATAAAACGTGCAACGTGGGGGAGGCTAAAGCAGAGACTCACAAACTCACAGATTCACAGATTCGCAGGCAATCAAAACAAACAAACGCAGACTGCCAAATATCAAGATAAACATCTCCATAATGGGCTGATTTGGACAGATCGCCTGATATGAATTTTGATTGGGCTGCGAGTTGCTCTGGCTAAAAGGAACATATGCTTTAATTGCAGCTTGTTTGGCACAGCTGACAGCCTCGCTGGCTGGCAGGCAATTAAAGTGCTAGTCAAGGACTCGCATTTGTATGCGGGCCAAGGAGCATGTTTGGAGGTGCCAACAAACCATTTGACAAAGGGCCAGCTTGGATTGTAATTGTAATGGCATTCAGCATGCAGCAGAGCTGGCCAGCAGTTGTTGGACAAACGTAAACGCCCAGGCATCAAGAGTCAGCCGATCTGGTGGGAGTGACCAAAACAATTTTCAAATTAAAAACCACTAAAGATGCAGTTGACACGCTTCATATATCAACGTGGCCGAACTGTAGCGCACCTTTTTTTGATTTCCGGGAAAATTGGCCGGGTCTACGGGCATGGGGCGTTAAAGCAGTTTGGAAAACACTTTGGTACTTGGCACTTGGCACTTGGCTTGCCGCTTGCCGCTTGCCGCTTTGCCGGCACGCTGGCAATTAGATGCGCTTCACTTGAACCTCTTTAAAACACAATTGCCTGCAAAAACAACGCACACTCACAGAAACAAAAGAGGTGTAAAATGTTGTAGTCTCTCTCCCAGTGTGTGTGTGTATTTCGCAAAAGCCGCTGCCAACAATGGCTGGCCACTGATTGAAACAATGGAGCGGACCAGGGTCCCGGCCCAGGATGCAGGCACACAATTCAGCTCAAACAATGGCCAAGACGCGGCTGCTACAGTTTTTGCAATTTGAAAGCGTGTAAAAGACGTTGACGTCAGCAGCGACTGCAACGGCGACCTGCAGCCCAAAAGGTGCTCAGACAACACAATGCTCAGCATTGTGTTGCAAGCAGAGGCGCTACAGCAACAAGACCTGAAACCAGATACCAAGTCAGAGCCGGCGACTTGCTGCTGCTGCTTATCATAAACTGATTTGTTTTCTCAAGATTTTTGTGGCAAGTTCAATAAACCCCGAACCCCAATTCAATAAACTCCAAAAACTACGGATCATCAGCGATAGTTCGCTTGCTTATCAGCTCAAATTAAAACATTGCGCTTGTAATTGGCCATGGCAGGATAACGCTGCTGACAGCGAGCGGCCTTATCAACGACAGACTTGCTATGTAATTGAGGCTGTCGTTGAGTGCGTGTGTGTGTGTGTGTGCCCTCTCCTCTCGCTGCTCTAATCAGCCGGCATAACGCTTGACTAGCCTCGGTGGCAAACGCTTATCGGCCCACACTCCCTATCTCCCTCTCTATCACTCTCGTCTGTCTTGCTCACACGCATAGTTGACTACGTAATTATGTGCAGGAGATAACCCCTTTCCCCGTTACTACAGTCGCAGAGCAGCTAAGTATCCCATTGGCATCGAAACTATCGCGTTGCTGGGCAAGATTTATGGACCTGGGCTGACAATTAGCTCTGATAACTCTTAGATGCGTCTCGGCTATTCCCCAGTTGCCATTGGAAAATTGAAATTGCCTGTCTAATTTCGTGAAATATTGCGCCAGGGCTTAATAGTCGAGACGTTGCCCGGCATTGTAATTATCAATTAATATTTCAATAATTCAAGCATTGTAAATCTGTGAGTACACTGAGCGAAATGACTACGAATAGACTTTAATGCAGTAAAGTTGTTCCTTGCGGTGACTAAATACATTAAAGGTCTATAAGAAGAAGACATTAACAGAGATGCATCTCCAAAACATGTTTATCCCATCTTTAAAACTGGGAAAGATTACGTTTTACAAAGAGTAAATATATATTTTTATATACATTTTAATGAATCAATAAAAAATTTAAAAATGCCAATAAAAACGTCCGATACCATTTAAATTTAAGGTCTATTAGGAGTCAATATTAGCAGTGATGAATCTATAAAACTCAATTATTAGATTCAGTTTTCCAAGGATCAATCTTTGAAGAAGGCCAATTATGACGTCATTTACTCAAAAGATTACATGTCCTAGACCTGTCCCACAGAAATATATAAATATGTAAAGTAGGTAAATATATGGATGGATCTCATTGACGCCCAAGCCATCCGATTACGTAGTATTATTATTAACAAATTTGTTTATTGTCTAGTATAAGACAGATTGCAAATAAAAACAGCAATTAAAGAAACAAAAATGCTCTTTAGAAGATAAGATATTAATGAAGTATTTCGTTTGAATTCCAAATCCCTTGCTTAAATAGCGTTTCAATTGTAGAGTTTGTATCCGAATGGACGTGTCTTAAAAGTCTCAACATTTCATAAGGCAAGGGTAGACAGGAGTATATATTTTAAGCAGAGACTAACAGGAATCTAGACAGACAGTAGATAAAACTAATAAACTCTTTTCACCACTTAAAAACTATATAAGAAGTTCCCTAAATTTCTTATTATATTATATGCAGAAGCTCCCTATATATATATATATATATATAAAAATTATATAAAGAGTTTACGCGTAGTCGAAATTAGATGACTAAATTTCGACTACGCCTAAACTATATATATATATTTTATAGCAACAACTTCCCAAATGTTCTTAACATTTGTGTTTTTCAGAGAAACTCAATTGAAAAACAATTTCTGCCTACTTATAATAATTAATTAATTCTGCCTAATAATTAAAAAACCCTTTAAATTGCCTAACGCTCAATAAGCTCAGCACTTTTTCTTTAAGTGCATATACATACATATATATATATATATATATAGACTAAGTTGCAGCTGGCCCTTAGCCAGCAGCAGTGGGCGTGCCAGCTTGGCTGCCCAAACATTAAACGGTAGTTAATGCGATTAGAGAGTAGACTGGAATCTTGTAAATATTGGAGAAGAAAAACATGCTAGACAGCCAGCTACTTTCTCTGTGAAGCGTGCCCAGAACTGGCGCCAGAGGTGGACACTTGTCGCACATTCCGAGACGCGTCGCTTTCTTTGTGTATCGCATTACCCGCGCCTCGCCACTGGCGGGGAGTAGCTGCAGCAACAGCAACAGCAACAGCAACAGTTGCTCGTGGGTGTTATCCTTTCTCTCACACGCCTCATTAATACGGCTCAAGTTCTTCACGCCACTGAACGCGAGCGGCGCTGCCTAATGTGCCAGTGTCACATAGATTCCCAAGAAGCAAGACGTCGTTAATAAATGAGTTGTTATTGTTGCAGGTTCACTTTCCCAAATGCCAAATATACAGAGCTGAAGGCAAATTAAGCGTAATGTGTGTTTGTCTATTGTTAAACTCAGTTGAGCTCTGCCAATCAACTATGCTAGAGTTATGCGTGTAACTCAGCCTAGTCACAGCTGCAGCTAAACAATCAAATATCGTTGATCTCGATGTCGCAGTTGACGCCATTTTGCTGCTGGGCATGGGCAATTGAATCAACCTACTGACACATAAGCCATGATATGCTATGAAAGGCAATTTCCATTAAATTTATTGTTATTGTTGTGCGTTTGAGTGTGCGAGCAAATGGCTGTCGGGCAAAATGGCATGCAAATAGCAATGCCAATGGCAATTGCATTAATGGCGCCGTCTCTCTCTCATTATACAGGCGTTACGTGGAGAGGGAGGCAGACAGAGGAGAGGGCATATTCATGCTGGTCAATTGCCAAAAGCAAAAGCATTGCCATTATTAACATGCACGGCGTCCAGTGAAGCGGGCCAAGCAGATTGGGGTATATTATTGCCGCTATTACGTGTATTGTTATCCTTTCAACGCAAAATGGCCGCCGACATGTCCGCTGGACCAAGCATCGCCAATGTTTGACATTCAAATGCCGTTTGCCATTGTTCCCAGCTAACTGTGCGTGCCCAGCCGCGTCGAGCATCGCAGCTCAGCGCAGCGGGCAGCTGACGGCCGGCGATTAAAATCTCAGGCAGCTAACAAAAGTGCTTGGCCGAGCTATGCAAAACATTGGCCATGGTGTGAAATTTTTGGCATACACATAAATTACACAGATTTCATTTCTTTTAATTTGATAAGTGCAAACTAGTTGAGGCGAAATGCATTCAAATTTTAATGATATGGGACTTGAAAAGTTTTCCCATCTAGATATGGATAGATGTGGATCATAAATCTATTTTTTCTAGAATAAATTGCTAGGACTTTAGTCTATGCCGCCAAATGCAGCTGTTTCCGCTTGCTAAGTGAGGCGAATTGTAAATTTCTTAAATGTTTATTAATTGTTTGAACTGAATTGTTAATTATAGATTATTCGGTGGCGGCATCGGCGCTTAATGTAGACAAACCTGCTCCAATTACGGCGCGGAAATTCCCACACGAGGGCGGAAATACGAGAGCAAATCGAACCAGACTCGGGCCGGATCGTTGTCAGACTGATTGCCGCTGCAAGGATCGTTAGTGGCAGACAAGTTGGGCGCAACCGCAACAACACAATTCCCGGGAAGCATTCAACATTTAAACCACACGCGGCGTTTCCAGGCCAGGCCCGAGCAGCCGCTTGCCGAGGCGGCTGCAGAGGCGTCGGCGGCGTTACAGATGCTGCAAGAAGCTGTCACTTCCAACACATGTTTTGACCGCATCAATAAATCATCGCATGCCAGGCGTGTCGACATCAGCCCAAGTCACTTGAAGCCTTCCTCAGCAAGCCACTAACTAGCTTAGAACTCTTTTCATTTTAGGCTCTTTAATCTCAAATCGTATTTCAAAAGACCCGAACAGGCAGGCAAAACTTCATCAAGTTTCAAATTGCATAATAGAAATATTAATTCAATAATTAATATGGCAATTCACATAGCTTGAACTAACAATGCCCGAGCTCCCATGCAATCGCTTGTTAGAGACAATTGTGTTTGCGAAAGATTATCTGTCCTATTGAGTTCCCACGCTGAACTCTGTGCGCTGATATTAAATTGCTTGATTATCATTTCATTTATTTTCAATAATTCTCACTTAGTTTGTGCCCGACCAGCAGCCAGAGCCTGGGCGACAGTATCTCAGCTAGACGATCTTTAAGATACAACGGGCAAAAGATGCGAAGGCAAGGACCCAACTAGCTGCCCACAGCTGAAGTGCTCAATAAATTTCAATGTTAATTTAAATGAAATTCATTGCAGACTCTGCGCAGGCTCGGCGCGAGTGACAGAGATAGATGGAGACTTTCAATTATAAATCAAGTAAAAATTTGAAAATTCATCGCCACTTTGGTAACCCCTAATGACTTTTATGTTGGAATTATTTGGGCAATCAAGTCAAACCAAATGCTAGCCAGGTCCTGGCCAACCCCCAGTGCTAAATTAGCCAGGCAGTAGGACGCAGGGGTTGGCCCGGGCACAAGGCGCAAGGGACAACGAGCGAGGCAAAAGGTGCAAAATGCACAAATGAGTATAAATATTTTCACAATTAACGAGAAATTAAAGGCGACAAAGATGCATGGCGGTAAAAAGAAGACAGACAGAGAAAGAGAGAGAGAGAGGGAGGGAGAGTGAAAAAACGCGGCTGCCAAGCATTTGATCCTGTTAGAGTCAGACAAACAAATAACAACCACTTCATGGACCAGGGGTACTCAAGCTAGACAATGGGCAGAACACGCATTTAATAGACTCGGCGCAGGCTGATGCTGATGCTGATGCTCCTCATTGAACTGATGATGATGATGTCCTTCTGGCATTTAATGCGTACAAAATGTCTAATAAATTAACTTCACTTCACTGTTTGTTAGTTGAGTGCGTCTGTCTGTGTGTGTGTGTGTTGTGTTTTGTGTAAGTGGCCTGAAAGAAAAATCGTTTTCAAATGAATTTCAATGCAACGAAGCGTAAAACATTTTACGCCGCGCGTCGTTTTTGGGGTGCGGCAACTGGGAACGGGAGCTGCATAAAAGGACATGCGGCGGCTGCAGCAGCAGCAGCAGCAGCCCGAGAGAGATATGGATATGCTATTAAACATTTTATTAATGAATCCTTTCAATTGTTAGCGCGTGATTTCACTTTCACATGCGCTCGTATCCGACAATTAAATGACAGCAGGCTGAAGGACGCGCTGTGTCCTAAACAGGGACACCAATTGCTGTTCCTCAAATGCTACTCAATGAGCCAGAAAGCATATCGAACGTTTAGTTCACCGTAAATATGATTGCTTATAAATTTGGAGTCCTGTTGCAGTGCACGGCAAAAAATGAAAGTCGGAAAGGAATTGAAAAGGATAACAGATGAAAGTTGTTGTGCCGCTACTGTTCGCTGGTGTCAAATAATTTCTTAGATTTTCTTTAACGCCTGCCTCAGTTCTTTTTTAGTAATTGCATCTCTGTTTGATATTTATGATAGCGGCAGGGTTTTCTGCACTTTGAAGACGATCCACGTGTTGTCTGGGCTGACATAGACTACAGAGGGAAATGCGACTGAGAGAGTAGAACACACAAAAGTATGCTATAATTGAATATTAGCTGAATTCCTGGAATACAATATTATAGGTAACAGTGCTATGGCACCTTTTCACCATTTGCATTTTGTATTATTTCATAATATATAATATAATATAAATATATATAATATAATATAAATATATAATTATATAAATTTTACTGAATTAAAATTTATTTATATTTGCAAACTTATGCCTATAATACCAATACAGAAACCATCCATTTATAATAAATTTATATTATGAATATATATTTAAAATATTTCAAATACTTATAATCTCTCATAGAGCTAGTTTAATGCTTTGCATGCCACAGCCAGTAGGCAGCAGAGGCATGTCAAAGCCTCCTCTGACGATCGTGTGATCAGGACAAGAATCTGGTTCTGTCTAGCCATGTCTAAAGTAAAAATTACATGAATTAGAGAATTTTATATTAAATTACTCTATAATATTTTTATTAAATTCTTTCATATGCATATGAAATCTATAAATTTCGTAGCCACAAGCAGTCAGGGTATTACTAAGTCGAGCACTTTTCCATAATATTCATAGCATACGCTTCGCTTAAGAGTTCTTTGCATCTGTCGCATTAAAAACTAGCATTCTACCATTTCAAATTGATATTATGACCTGAGCTAATTTAGATTTTGGTAATTTATATTGAAAGTCGAACGACAGGCTTCACAGTCAGTGCTATTGAAAGAGTGTATGGGATGAGCCAACAAAAGACAGCAGCGTTGGCATTATGAGTTGGTTTTGAAGTGCCAATGAATGGCAGAAAAAATCGTGGTGTAGTTTTCATTATGAGCGAACCATTGAACAAATTTACTCAATCTACATCTCTTTCATACATTCCCCCTCTCTCTCCCTCTCTGATATATTATTGTTTGTTTGTCACAGGCGGCACATGCAGCGACATCGACTAATACGATTATAAATATGCGATTATTAACACTCGATTGCCTTCCGACATAATTAAGACATAAGAGTCTATAGAAAGCGTCGCTGAGGCTGAGCAAATAAATGAAGAACCGAGGGTTACGAACACTACTTATTTACAACGCACACACACACACACACACACACACACACATCTGCTTAACAATGGCCGCAGCGAAATGTCACACGGCGGAATTGGCTGACATTGGCTGATAAGTGACATGTGCTGGGGATGCACTCGACTCGGCATAATGGCCTGCTAATAGATCCGTGTACAGCATTTAAAATTAAATGTGAAACCACAAACAGCACAGCGATAAATGGCCATGGAGGGGCCAGAGCGACGCAACTTAAATATCCCGTGATTAATGAGCTACACGGCAAAGAAACTGAATCACACATTCAAGCTGACTTGACTGGATTAAAGCTAACGGAAACGCAATGCATGTTAAGTTGATAAGCAATCAAGATAAATAAAATAACAAAATGAAAACCTTTTGCGCTGCCACAAGACTTAAGCATACAAGTTGCAAGTGGAGAGGCGTGGCTTATGGGGAGCAAATAAGTAAGTAAATATTTTGCTAATTTAGATCTGACGCCACTCTTCAGTTGCTCTGCAGAGCAAACAAAAATGAGTTCATGGCTTTACTTTCTACATTTCTAAAGCAGGCTAGCAAGTGATTCACGTTTAATCTTGGCTACGGGCCGACTTCTAAATCATTTGATCACCAAATATCGTTGACACAAAAGTTTTCAATATTTGAAGATAAACTACAGAGATTTTTGTAAATCCCATTGGTTACATTTTATATGATTTATTCTTATTAATAATTTACCCTAACATGGGCCCAGATAGGATAGGCAAGGACAATTAAATGTCAAGCTGATGGAAACGCTGCGTTCTAAATGGGAAAGACAATTGCTGCATATAAAATGCTACACATTGAGCCACAAACCTTATCGTAATTTAAATAAATTCAGGTCCATAATCATAAGCGAAGAAATAATAAAAATAATAATATATATTTTCAAATTAATAATTTGTTGCATTTACAAAAACTCTGCTCATCTTGGCCCTCTATACAGCTGCAGTAATTGACCAAGAGCAAGCTCTGTTATGGCATTAATTTTTGGGCATGGGCAAGCTTAAATGCAGCTGACTTTGGCTGGCATCAATATTCCTAAACTTGGCTCTCGTTTCACTATCAAAGGCTGAGTGATGACCTAACCATGAACCTGCCCACAGCAATTTATTAACTCAAAAGATATTTAAATGAAAGAGGTGCGAATTTAAACATAATATACAAGATTAATACTGAAGTCGGCTTAATTGGCATAATTATGATACACAATAAAGATCGTGGCAGCCTTGCCGCAACACCTTTTGAGTTATTGCATATCGAAAGGGAAAGGATGGAAGCTCGTTTAGCGCAATTAGCCACAATCGAGTTTATGTGTCAAATTAATAAATAATCAAGTTGAAGGTGGCCACTGAACAAGTCGAGGTTAAGGCGCATAAATTGCACAATTTGAGGCGTTGATTTGTTGCCAGCGAACGGGTTTTTCGGTTCGGGCTCCTGCGACTGAAACTGGGTTTTGGCTCTTGCTCTCTGGGCCTGGGTCTGGGCCTGGATCTGGGGATGTGTGCGGCCTGTCAGATGGCCGTAATTTCTGTTTAACTTTGGGCGAGCTGCTTCGATAAATTATCACAATTTGCGTTGCATTTAACGCCGCAGTCACCGTCGCTGTTGCAGTCGCAGTCGCCGTCGCTGCCGCAGTCGCCGTCGCCGTCGCAGTCGCAGCTAAATTAACAGAAGCCGAATGCAACTAATTTGCGACAAAACGCCCTCAGGTACTGGCCAGGCGAGCCAATAAATCACGTCAGCCCAAAGTGGGAGCCCGAGAGCAGCCGCTTGCCATCATTTGGCGCTCGAATTTGTTGTCGTCGTCTGCATGCGCGGCAAATAAATTGCCGGAGCTGGTCGGAGCTCAGTCTCAGTCAGAGACTTAGGCACGGGCGCAAACTGAATCTGAAGCTGAGGCGCAGGCTCAGGGCCTGGCTGGGGGCACGGGTGCCAATTGTGCAGGATCACCATGAAATGGGATTAAATCGCACAAAAATGTTCGTTAGCGTCAATGAAAAGGCCAAAAGCGCTGCAAAGCAGGCCAGCCCAATGCTTCGCCAGGGCATGAATGGAACAAGACGCGCGTCTGCATCTCCATATCGAACTGCAAGCAGCAGCTGCAAACGAGCCATCCTCCTAGTCGGGGCCAACAACAAATTAACACCTTGGCTTTTGTGTTGCCACTTTGGGTACAAACAATAAATAAATATCACTCCACACGGCGCGGCCTGTCAAGGCGTCAGTCTGCGAGACGCGGGTAACTGCGGGGGGCTTTCAGCATTTCAGCTTTTCAGTTTTTCAGTTTTTCAGTTTGCGCACTGCTTGCGCTGCATTCAGATTGGCAAATTTATCGTCTTTTAATTAAAGTGCAAGCGACCTGGCCCTCAGTCAGCAGGCAAGAGCCAGCTAATTGCAGCTCAATGAGTCGCCGAGTCCGATCGCCATATGATATGCTTGACCATAGAGCTGGGTGCGAGCCAAGTGGCCAAGTGCATTTCCGCTGCGCTGCAGCTCGATTAGATCTTGCCGTCTGCAGTCTGGCAAAATAATTGACTGGTTTATCTGACCAGTTTGGCAAAAGATGTGTACACATATCCACTCGATAAGCTCCTGCACTACAGATCTGCACCGATCTGCACCGATCTGCGCCCGTGCGCGGTGCTTCCCCATCAAAATTGAGTAATTTAACTACTCAATTCACGATAAATAACCTGCTGCGCGCTCCGGCCCGGGCACACAGCAAGTGCCCAACTGGCCAGCCCAGGCAACTGGGCAACTGGGCGGCGCGGGCGTCCACAGCCAGTGCACGTGTACCGCCCGTGTTGCCCGCCGCCCATCGGACATCGTTAGCGGCATTTGAGGTTTTTTTTGAAATTGCCGATCATTATGTGAAGACATACGCGAGGGCTTACCGTAAAGTTTTTGATCTAATTCCAAGCTTAAGCAACTGATGGAAGCTTTTCGTTAGGTATTTCGATATATCAGGGGCTGCAAGTGACATTCAGATATATGTATGATACTATCTGTACTCTGAGAATTACATTTATCTAAGATCAATCAGAGCTTCAACGTTTGAGTCTAAATATTAGAAATAATACTCAATTAAGGCTTCCTATATATTTATATATAGCCTTCTGATAACTACTTAAAGACTACAGTGATCATCTCACCTATCTTTACTATGAATATAACTGTAGTATAGTAAATTTAATTGAAGTATAGACTATGCTTAATAATTTTAGCAATACATTGAAGACAGCCCTCTAGCTAGTTTGCCTGTTTGCCGCCGCATGATCAAACTGATCGGTCCAATGTTTTGTGATCTTTCAGCGAACGTTCAACTTAATCACAGCGCACATTGTTCAGCTGCGACTGCAAGTTGTGGTTGGCCAAGGGCAGCAGCAGCAGGAGCAGCAGCGGGCGGAGACGTTAACAACTCCAGAGATGTAACTACGAGATACTTATTGCACACTTTGTTTCTGATCGAGCTGGTGCAGGCCCAATGCAATTTAGTTCATTGTTATAAGTGAGTGAGGTTAAGTACGAGAGTAATCTACGAGCTTTAGTCGCCCCAGCCAGCCGAGCATCCTCTTCGCTCACTCTCACTGCCGTCCGCTGTCCTTAGCGTCAGCACCATCATCATCATTTGTAAAAACTGATTGCATTCCGCCGCACACACATGTGTGTGTATGTGTGTGTGCCAAGTGGCGAGTGTGCCGGAGCAAAGGTGTTATAAAATTTGTTTAACTTAATTTCAGCGAGCGCCGCCATCGAGCCGAGCGAGAGAGTTGACGCGGCTGGAAGCGTGAGCGGCGCTCCTTTAATCAACTCGCTGGGCCGGGTACGATCAATCAAGTCATCAATTTGAATGTGTTGTAGCACAAAATATAGTTATTTTCAATATATTTTCAGCAATAATTCAATTTGCAATTATCCCATCCCAAGTGTTTTGACTTCGAGCGGACAACGGACAACAAACCTGAGATCGACTTGGACCGTGGCTTCGTCTGAGACTCGGGCTGGATCGTTGACCGATTGGTCGATTGGTCGCGTCATCAAGCAGAACAAATGAGCCGCCCCGGGGCAGCTCACGAGTTATCCGAGATACCATGGCTGGTGTAAATGAACCCAATTGATTAAAGCGTAAATTAACCTGGGGTTAACAATGTTTGGCTGCATTTGTTATTAATCATTGCACGTATGAATGCCTAATCAGTTAATAAATTATGACTGCTTTACGGGCGGCGATTGTCAAAGCTGAGCGACGGCTTTCCCATGATAGAAATTTCAATAAACGATGATTAGCCCAAAAGAAGAAAGTGCGATCGGACAAAGAGACGCCCAAAATCAGAATCTAGCGTGATAAACAGAGCAATAAATAACGTGAAAAGAACTTTTTTCTTTCTGTTCATATCACAATCGAATCCCCAATTGAAACTCGCTTCTTCGAGGCTCAATTGAATATGAAATTGAATGAAAAGTGTTCGCGCTCCTCCTCCAGATTGACGAGAATTAATTTTTCATCATTACCATTTCTGAGCGCTGATCGACGCGATCGCCACGATCGCCACAATAAATCAATCAACAATGCAGCCAAGGCCAGGGACTTCAATATCAATGCAAGCCAGACACAACGTCTGCCCTGGACCTATGTGGCCAATATGCCAGACTGTTTGGAGCCGCTGCGCTCGCTCGCGTTGATTTGTTTACAATTTGACTTATCACAATTCACGCTTAGTTGGCACTTTTCAGCTATTGTCGATCTTCATGGGGCTGGGCCCGTCAACAAGAACAGCAGCCCTACGGTAGAAGAGGGCTCTGTCAATAGAACTTCTTCAGCAGCGCTCTTTGAAGTGGGAAAAGTGACAGGCCTAATAGTCATGCCGACATTTTGAAGCTCCAAACAACTCGAGAGCCATGCCCATGCCGATCGGTCAAGCCTTTTCAAATAAGAAATTCAGTTAGTTGAAAAATTCAAATTAAAATATTGATTAACTGCTGATTAACAGACTCAGTGCCCTTAAATGCACCTAAAACAAACAACAAATTATATATCTGTTATGTTTGCAGCAACAGATGGAAGTTTCCGGTATACTAATAACTTTGCAACAGCTTCACAAATTTCCAATTGCCTTGCCTGAGCTACAAAACTAGGAATTTAGCTGAACTTAGAATTTTTTTAATTCAGCAGATTTGGGTGAGAAAGGAAAACTTTTCAATATTTTAATTTACTTTAGCTTCGGCCAAGATCTTCAACCTTTCAAGCAATCGTAAAGAAAGTTTTTTTAAATGAATTCCAAAGGTCCTCCGTATTTATACCAAATTTTATTGCTCTATATAATCTCGTCCAGAACAAGCTGACTGTCTGACTGCCTGCTGTCTGCTGTTTGTTGTATGAATGCCTTGTCCAGCTGGCTAACGAACTCATTTGAGGCAGGGCAAACGCTACGCAGACTTTAAGCCATGATCACAATATTTCAAGCTTTTTGTCGCTATGAAAATTAATTCAGTTGTCTAATTTTTGCAACATTTACTAAATAAATTGCATGCTGCCTGCGACGACGGCAGTGTTCCTGCTATCCAGGGGCAGGATTCGGCACTGGCAGCCATGCGAAATGCGACTCCAAAGCCCCACAACAAAAGCAGCCGGGGGAAGAGCGCATGTAAAATATTTTGATATTTTAGCTGTATTCATGTTAAGTTAAGCCTAGTTTATGAGTGTTGAAAGTGTGGAGCAGGCTGGCGGCCTGGCGATTTGGCGGGCAGACTGGCAGCCAGGTAGTCTGGAGCTGGTGCTCCGTGATTGCAGCTATTGTTGCAGCCAAATGTGGCATGAAGTTTAAGGCTGCCATCAAATTTGGTAAAGACAATTTTAAATGCATGCGATATGGCTTATGAGGAGGGCAAGAAATTCTTCGTAAAACCCACTCGTTGCATTGTAATGCGCCTTTGTGTTAAACAAATCATAAATCAATAAAAGGAAAAACTAAGCTGCAGCATTCCACAAGCCAGACCCGGCCAGGCCAGGCTAGAGGCAAGTCCAGGCTAGAGCAGACCGGGCCATGCCAGCCTCTGCCGGGACTGTGGCCTGCAAATGCCTGTCCACGATAATTGCGCATACACCTCGCTCAGCGGAGCCTCGGCCCAAGACAAAACATCTTAACTTAGTGGTAAGTGCAGCCAACTAACTGCTACCACTAACAAAGACAACAAACGAAACAGTGCCAAGCCTCAAGCAGAACGCAGCATGTGCTGTGGAAAGTCGTGCCGACAGCTCACGACTTTCTGACCGACTCCGAGTGGAATGGCTAGGGGAAAGGCAACGGCAACGGCAACGGCAACAGGAACGGAACGAAACGGAACAGTCCACGTCCAGCTCGAGCTAAGCTCTTGCCCAGAGCTGGCAAGTGCCAGCAGCTGTAAAACACTCAGCGCCTGAGTCGAGTCGAGTCGAGTGGGTGGCGTCTCAGGGACACGGGGCAAGAAGTGCTGCAGCATCGTCAACGGGCACACTATGGAAAATTGTCGCGCTGCTTAATCGACGGCAGCAGGCAGCCAGCCAAAATGCCCAAAGGAAAATTATTATCATAGTCGCTGCTGGTTTTGCCTAGAAAAAGGTTGTGTCAACAAAAATGCTCAAGGTGTTGGAGAGTTCACGCTTTTGCCAACAGCAACAGCAGCAGCGGCAGCAACAGCAACAACAACAGCCAAACAACTACTGCAACAATGCTGGCAACAACTACTTACCAGACCTTCAACAAGCATATTAAGCCGCAAAATGAAGATATCGCCGGGCCGCCAAACAAAAGCTTTGCACTATGAAAAACTGATTCATGACTCTCTCGCTCTCGCTCTCGCTCTCTCTTGCTCTCTCTTTCTCTTTCTCTGTTGAAAGGCAGATCGTCGTGCAGGCCAGGCACGGCATAGTTGTTGTAAATTTGTTGCCGCCGCCGCAGCTGCTGGTTGTTGTTGTTGTTGTTGCTTACCGGATTGGTGATTTACGGCATGCGTTGAGCATTGGGCTCGGCCCGAGCTACCATTGGAAATTTGCATGCCCAGCGCGATCCTGCCGATAATAAGAGTGCAGCGAGAGCAGCTAGCCAGCCAGCCAGCGAGCTAGCCAAAGAGGCAGCTATTCAGGCGAACTACTGTCCTCCTCGTCGACGTCGATTGTTGGAGTTGTTGTCGTTGTCGTTGTTGCTTACGATCTTATCGCTGGCAGAGTCAACGCTTTGGGTTTGGGCAAAGTGCCATTTAGACGCAGAGACCAATGAACAACAACATCAGCAGCAGCAGCAACAACATAAACAACATCGAGTACAACAACAACAACTATAACAACAGCAGCTTAAACAGCAGCGGCAGCCACGTTTAGTTTGCGCATTTTATGATTATGTTGTTTTGATTTTCATGATCGTTTAAGCCAGGCTTAAGCTAGGGCCAAGTATTTAGTGATCGCAGCTAAAAGGCAAAGGTGAAGCATGCTCAATGCTTGGCCTGGCCTTTGATCGTGTTACTGATCGTGGCATAATTATTCCACAATACCATGTTCTAGGCAACATAATTAACAAATGACTCTGTTACCACTTCCAATAACAACATTACGATGAGAATCGTCGATCCTCAATTGGACTTCAGCTCAATTAAGGCGTTCAATGGTGTTAGTCACACAGTGTAAATATTGTCTATGAAAGACTAAGGAGGCTTAGAACTTAGGGCATTGAACATTCAGCTTTCTCCTAGATCTAGACTTAAAATACTTTTAGTTTATTGAGTCAAAATAGATGTGTTGAGCCGCTTATCGATTCAATAGGTATTTCCGAGCTCTATAGACAGTATTTTCAACTCATTCAGTCACTAAATCAAAACTTTAAGCAGTAATTAAAATGTCACAAATGCGCCCTCAAAAAAGAAATGAAAAAGAGTTGTAAAATTGATTTATGATCTGCTGTGCGTATTCAAAGGAAAATCAGTTAATAGTTTCGCTCGCTGGGCATTTAATAAGGATTTATTGTTTCTCGCTAGATGCGTAAGCCTCCCGCCTGGCGCAGACGCTGCATGGAGGCATCGAAACTTATTTCCAGCTGTCAAAGGCCAATGGCTTAATGGGCTATTAAGTGGGCAGAGCAACGTATGCTCATAACTCTATAGAGAAGATGTTTTAATCAACAGTCAGCATACACAGTTTTTGGGCTCTCAACGCTTAGTTGGCGTTTTACGAGCGTAGCCAACAAGGCCAGCAGCAGGCCCCATTCCATGGCCATGCCGAATCCAAGCCAACCCAAACGCAGCCTCAGCTGCCGGCGGCATACCAAAGATCCCACTCATCATAACATTTATTTGTTATTTGTAAATCAAAGCGCATTTAAATGCCAGAACATCTCTGGGCAAATAAATCACAGTTTTGTGACATGAAATTCGAGTAATTTAAGAGTGGAGTGGCTGCCCTGCGCTGCCCTGACCCAAAAGAGTTTATGACACCCGCTTCTTTAATTTGTTAATTTGTTTTTGGGCAACACATGGCGCAATTTATGTCCTGATGAGCGCGAATAACTGACGGGCGAATAGCTTTATGTGTTTTAAATGAACGAAATGTACTACAAATACAAACTGTCTTTCCAGGAAACGTTTGTTATAAAAAGAATATTTATTAAGCCATTAGATGAAGTTTCCGATTTGTACTTTAGCTATTCTGCCCACAGCCAAAGGCAAAGGGCAACAAAGTCATGTTTAGTATAAAATTTATATAGGCAAATTATTTGAAATTCCAGTTAATTATTAATATTAGGATAAAGTGGCTAAAGTAGCTCGACTTCTAGTTTAGATTGACATAAATAATTACGAGACTTCAATCACCGTGACTTGAAGATCAAGTCAGGAAAGAAAGAACTTAAGATAATGAACTCTGTAGTGCAGCTGAGACAGAGGCAAACACCTTCAACGTGAGTTAATAATGCTAAATTGACTAATTATTCTTATTAATAATATTAATATATTTAAGTGCGCTTGTTGAATATAAATATATGAAAATAGTAGTTTATAAGAGTTGTTGAAGCTTCTGTAATTAAAAACAATCTTCTCAAATATTGAGTTATAACTCCTATATAAACTGTTTATAAAATTCTTATTATATTATTGAACTGACTAGAGACGTTGTAGTATTTTTACTTTACTTATGCATTCCTCTTTAAAATATAGTGTTTAAAAAATATCATAGCTATTGGACTTTGCTGGTAGTAAACATTTATTGACAACCGGACATATAAGAGTTGCCAAGCAATGACTGCATATTGATGGCTTTCATTCGCTTTATTTACCTGCTGTTAATATTTTATTGTTGTATAAATGAACGAAAGGAAGTGGCAGCAATTCCTTCTCTCCTCGTTTTTTGCGTGTTGTCAGATTGAAGCGTGGCTAGCAGTTGTCACAGCGTTGGCAATTTATGCCCAGACTGACGATCCTGGCTCCAGCTCCAGTTCCAGCTCCAGCCCAGGCCCAAGCGGGAAAGGAAGGAAGAGAAAAAAAGGAACAGACATCGCAGCATCGGCACAGCAATCCTGTCGAAGCATTCATCAAAAAATGGAAACTAATTTCCTGTCAGTTGTTGTTTCTCCCGTTGATGTTATTGTTGTTCTCGCAGCAGTCGCTCACAATACCTTACGCCTTCTTCTTCTTTTTCATTTTTTTCTTTTTTCGCTTTTTACCATTTCTGTTTTATTGTTGCTCTATTTTTTACTTGGCTTTTTATTAATTTTTTGCTGTCTGCCGTTGGCCGCGATACAATGAAGTGAAAATGGCGCTGCCTGCACATAAATTGACGCCGATTGCTGCGCGTATTTATTATTGTTGTTGTTGCTAAATACCTACACCCAGAACGAGAACACAGGCATATTAGTCAACAGAATATTGAGGTTGCACAACTTGTAAGCTTAACTTGTTTGCTATCTTTTCAGATAAATAAAACAATTATATTTTGATAGACAACGAAATAAATCCTCAAAGACTATTCCAAAGAAAAACGAATATAGCTACTCCTAGAGAGACAACTGCTTAAATATATTTATATTACATATATATTTATCTATAGTAATCCATAAATTTTAATGACTAATCAATACAGCTGACAGTTGTAATTTTATCTCTGTAAACATTCTAAAATATTTTATCATTTCAATTAAATATATTTTACTAGTAACAGGTGCTTCGTGGTCGTTCAGTTCTGGCCAATTCAGCGCTGTTTTTTTTTTTTTTTGTATTCTCTGATTGTTGGCTGTTGTGGTTGTTGTTAACGGCGCATATGTGAAGTTATCTTTAGCTATTGTATATGGTGTCCCGCCTGCCATTTGGCTGTGCAATTTTAATTGAAAATTTTTGCATATTGATGGAATTTTTGCCAGCGCTCAAGATTTATGGAAGCACTAGCAAGAATTTGAGCTCTAACAACTCAATAAGCTGTTCGCCTTTCGCTGCGATTGCCACACGCCTCTGGAGGCCGAGCAAATTATATGGTGTTAGGCAGAGCTTTAAGACTGCATCATAATTTTATTGGTTCAAATAACAGGGAAGACAGCACCGAGCGCCAGGGGCCAGCTGGCCGACAGGCCGACAGGTCGGCCGTAGCTGCCAATTTGCTGCCGCATTAAGTCGGCTCTGGGGCTGGTCGTCGGCTGGTCAGATGTTGGCCGAAGCTGTCTTAATTTGTGACAATAAGCTAAGCGATCGGAACTTGGCGATCGGCAACTATGAAAGGAGCTGCAGTTGTTGCAAAAATGACTTGAAAATATGAAATGCACAATACAATTTACAAAATATTTGCAATTGGTTGCGCCGCCATTAAATTGCCGACACGAAGCAGCCACAGCCACAGCAACAGCAACAACAATAAGAGCAGAGAGAAAAAAGCTGCAAAAGCTAAAACGAAACGGAACGAAACAAAAGGCAGCAGTAATAAGTAATCATAATAATTGCCGCGAGAGGCGCAATAAAAACCAAGAGAAACGCTGCAAACGAGTTAATTAAGACGTTTTGCCCAACGACCGTTACACGCGGCGTATACGCAATTAAACACCGAAGCATTCAAAATATGAAGAAAGCTGACTCCAAAGCGGCGACAACGATCCGCCGACCCGCCGATACGCCGATCCGCCTCGCAAGCCCTGAGCCTCTCCAAAACGGAAGTGCACCTAATTACGCAATGCGTGCAAGGCGTCATGACAAAAACTGAAGAAATACCAACGGCAAGAAGAAGAAAAGTAAATAAAACAAAGAAAAGTTGCGGAATAGCCTCAGTGTGTGCAGCAGCCGAACGCAACTATGCAGCCTTCAGGCCCGAGTGTGTGAATCACAGTGTTACCAGACGAGTATATATGTTCCAATCAGCGAATGCCTTAAAGCTATTCGATATCATAATAAGCTGCACAGGAAGTATGCACCAAAGAAAGCAAGTATACACTAAGAAATATAAAGAACTGAATAAACTTGACTTGAAATACGGCTTAATATGATGCCCTTGAGAGTATTTATTTGATACTAGATACTAGATATGTAATCCTTCAATATAGTTTTGATTACATTGTAGAAAATTGGTTTAAACATATATAAAAAAATGTTTGAGAAAAAATAGAGAAGCTTAAAAAATTTTATAATGTAAGACTTTATGTCTTCAGTAAGCTAGTCTCTCTCCACTAAAATAACTCTCAACTGATTTTTTTATTTTATTCCAGACTGTTTTGTTCTTAATATTAGTTATAAATGAATCATTTCAAATTTCATTTTGAAACCGAAATGTTTTTAATATTATGGCAATGATATTAGGAAGTTAAAATACTAAGTTAAGTGTGGCAGTTGCCCCCAGAGACTAGTTTTGTAAGAGATTTAAGTTTGAGTTTTCTCTCTGTATTCAATCTCACTTGATCATGCTCGTGTGTTAGCAGCTAAGCAGATTGTATAAATGGATTATATGGAATTGTATCTGAAGATAAAACATATTTTTTAATGTGTAGTGTTGCCTGGCCAATTATAATTGCATATGTCGTGCTTAGAACAAATTGTGTAAACAAAAGGAACAAAAAAGTGAAAATATAATCATAAAATTGACTTAAAACTATTCTACTCTACTACTAATAGCTATTTCAAATAAGTGCGAGAGAAGCGAAGTTTATAGAGATGACATTGGCTCGATCAAGTGATAGACGCGGACAATATTCTCTGGGATGGAAATTTAATAAGAAATATTTAACTAATATATGATTAAAGACAAAAAGTCTGATAAGTGAAGGGAATATAAAATATTATAAATTATGTACACATAAAAATATCTTTTATATTTTATTGCCTTTACTTCGCTATATTTTGCTTAACTTAATAGATTCATAAAACTAAAGTTTAAATCAACTCTTCAGTTTATTCCAAGACTTGGCTAAGGCTTTGCTAGGATCAATTAGTAGCGCATATCTCATACAGTCAGTGGAACCACATTGAACTCTAACCTGGCTGTGTCTTGCCATTAGCCAAGCTGTTTTTATTTTTATATTTTGTTTTGTTTCTGGTTTTTGTGCAAGAGTCTTCGCTTGGCCACAAAATGGCAGGTAGCACTCGAAACTTAATTGCCTATTAGCAAGAGCTGCTGCGGGCACAGACACGACCTCACTAAAACAGCATGGACGTTGCCGGCCAGAAGAGGACAGCAGCAACAGCTATTGGCAATTAAGTGCAAGCCAATCAAGCGATTTGTACATGCCCAACACTCACATACACGTATTTTCTAGGCTGGATGCAATGTTGGAAGCTTTACTGTACGCGCGCATATATGGCAAACTCATTTGGGATGATTGTCGATGATATTGGTGGCGAGGTAAAGCTTAGACTGCAGCCGCAGCTCGGCGGGCGGCTTGACCTGCCTAAGCACAGCGCACTAAAAACTCTTTTTTGACGCCTAAAAAGCGCGCTATAAACTTTAATTAAGACATAAAATAGTTTTAACTGTGCACTAAACACAGTCCATGAAAAAAGTGAAAGAAGGGCAATGGACTGAGGTGCACCGTGCACCGTGTACCGTGTACCGTAAACGAAGCGGCAGCAGCTCACAAATCGGCCACTTCCACATAGCCAATTTAATACGTAAATAAAAAGTCGGCTTAGGCGTATAAGCATTACACAAAAGAATAGTCAAAGTAACTAGTATATATATATATATAGCTATAGTTGGGCACTCTCAAGCCTCAGCACCATCCAGCAACAAAATGTAGAGTAAATTTAAATAATCGTTGTAGTCCACTAAGTGGACATTCATCAACTGTTGATGCTGGGGGGGAATGTTTGAGTTGCTACAGCCAGAGTCGGACTCTCGAATCAGTAACCAATTAACTTGGAAAGTTCACGAAACTGCAACCGCGCAGTGCGCACTAAAAATCGACACATAAAATGAAGTCATTTGAGAATGTTGGAAGTTGCAGCTACAAGCAGATGAAGATACAGGATGATGCTCAGGCTAACAGACTGTCAGCCCGCCAGAGGGACAGACAGCCAGACTGACTAACTGACTAACTGAGTGGCAGTGTGGCAGGCAGTCAGGCAGCCAGGCAGGCAGGCAGGCAGGCAGGCGGACAACCGGTCGACAGGTTGCCTGTTGGCCAGTTGCCTTGCTCGGGGTTGTCAGTCAGCGGCAATTTAACGTGGCGCACATTATTCATTCCTTACGTTTTTTTATTACTTCATGTTCGTGTTATTTGTAATTTTAACAAGATAATTTTGTTCAAGCATTTAATGACGACGTCGAACAAGTTGTGGAACGTTCATGGAGCCCGTCAACACGGCCCATCCGAACCCACTTGCCACTGGCCACTGGGCACTCCATTTAGCTGCAGCATATCTCTGTTTATATATATACATTTGAAGGATAACCAGAACTGAACAGACTTACATTCAGCTATAACATTTAATTGCCACGGAGCGGAAAGTCAATTCATGTGATTTTTATGCTGGCACACCAATTATTCGTATGTTTCGGACGTGGGTACATCGCAACGCAAAGCAGAATGCAGAACTCTAGCCAATCTTAATTGGCAACAACTAACTGACTGCCGGGCAAAAATATTAAATCAGCATTTCGCACAGCCAATTTGTAAGAAAAAACGCCAACAGCCAACAGCCAACAGACAACGGCCAACGAGCAACCAGCAACCAGCAACCAGCTGCATAATGAAGCCATCAAAATGAAACGAGCCTCGACTCTACGCTCCATGCTCAGGTTGACAGTCTGGCAACATCCTGTCTCGGGCACTGGGACTGCTGCACTGCAGCAATTGTTTGACTCATCCAATAAATATGAGCAGAGCCTTGCCCAGCCGGCCACAGCTCGGCCAATATATCAATTTTGCAGCCATTGTGGCAAGGGAACACCATTTTTAGTAGTGGACGCCGTGGCCGGCATTCAAATTCTTAGAACAATGAAATAATTCCATAAATTCGATCGCTAATAGCGCGACCACCATTTTTAAGAGTTCGCCACCATCTTTGGCAGCCTTCGAGGCGCTGGAAAGCTCCACCTACCAATGGGTAGGCGTTGCCCCCGATGCCAGGCCGATCAGAAACAAGTTTTCGTGGTAAGAAAAAAAAGCCACAGACACGGACAACGACTTGCTGGCCAAACTGGTTTCGCCATTTAAGGGGAAACTCAACACGGCCAGCAGACACTGTAAACTTGGCCAGTGTATGGAGGCTTACTGCTCGCTTGCACGCAAAATATTAGCTAAAAGGCCTGTCGTGGCTTGAATTATGGTCAGTAACACTCGAGCTGAACGTCTGAATGGGCTTTACAAAACGACAACAGCAACAACAACAACAACAACAACAACAACAACAACAACTGCAACATCGGCAGCTAAACCGACCAAATCGCCAGCCGTCGGCAGTTACATATGATCATGGGCATTTGATCCAATTTACGTCAGTTTTGTGTCATTCAAATCGAGTGTTTATTATATAGTATGCATGGCTATAACATTATCGCTTTGGACTCGGCTTCAGTTCTGCGTGCCACTATGACAAAGTAGACAATTCTCACGTTCAGTTCTAATGAGCTTACTGCTATATAGAACAAAAATGTAGGCTGGCTTGATTATAAAATGGAATGTCTTATTGATAGTCCAAGCAGCTCTCGAAGATCCCGACTAATTCCAAACTCATTTGCTTGAAATTCATTTAAATAGTAAACAGAATGCAGTAAGTTAACAAGCTCTCGTCGGAGTTTGTAAATTAAATAAATATATATATATATATATATATATATATATATATATATATATATATAAACACAAACTAAACACATAGATATGCTTTACAGATATACTATATACTATACTCTCCCTTATCTATTACATACTAAATATAAAAGTACTAACTTAATGTATATATTTATAAATATATAAAAAAATATCTATATATATATACTATATACTAGATACCAGCTGTAGCTGCTACATATACTGCTTTATATATATGAAAATGAGTGATATATTGTATCAAAATAATGATTCTCTTCCTCAAACTTATATTTGAATGAGTAGTTAATAAGTGAAATTGTCGCATTTGGAGTGGGAATAATAAGAATAAACACAGAAAATTATTTGATGCGTTTTATGAATTCTTTTGCCATATGTCTTCAAAAAGATGATGCTTATTATTGTGAAAATTGGTATTTGAATATCAGCTGTAGTGACCACATGACCGAAATCATATTTAACTTTAATGTCATAATCTATTCTAGCTCATTAAGTCAAATTCATTGATATTAAAAGTATATTTCTTTGCTTTATTATTACTTAAATTTGTGTAACCATAAAAAAAGTACTTAAAATATGCATCCATCCATACATATTTATTTTTACAACTTCATTGCTGAAGCTGCAGTAGATATTGCCTAAAGAACTTTTATCCAATGAAATTGATCTAAGACTAATCACAAATAAATACTAAAACATTACAAACAAGTTTATAGATTAATATATATTTTATTTAGTTATTTATTTTAATTTATTTTCAACTATTGTAAAGGTCTTATAAAAGCATTCGATCTACTTTCAGTTACTAGACTCAACTAACAGATATTCATCATATCTGGCACTGAGTGCCATAGAATCAAAGTGGCTGCCCGGCCATAGTTTCCTGGAAACCATTTTCAGGTCTTTAGTCTTCACTTATATATAATTGTTGCATTGCACACATTCATTAGTCATTAATACTTATTATTATTTGCATTATGCCATTGTTGCCCTTCAGTTATAATCACGTTTCCGTAAGGTATTAGCAAAAGTCATTTATCGTTTGAAAATTAGTTATAATTACGAAGCTTTTAGCTGTGCTGGTAGCCACAAAAGGCGCTGCCCCACCACTAGAGGCAGTGGCAAGAAGTGCTTCTGCACGTCGGAGGGGCAATTAAAAGGCGCAACAGCGCGCAAAACGCACGAAACGGAATTAAAAAGGCATCTTGTTATTAATTAGGGAGAACAGTAGCTGACAGATATAAAATGTTGGCTAATTTGAGATATATACTTATATATATTCCTTGGTCTGTCTGGGCTGCGTCCTCTGCGTCCTGTTACGCGCTGTCTCTTTTATTTTCATTCCATTTGGGCCCAGCGAAATTCGCGATAAAGCGAAATTCAATGTCTTTAGCTTATAATTGGCAAAAGTCAAGCGACCCAGCAACAGCGGAGCCGAGACAGACGATGAAAAGATACAAGATACATTGCCTCGCAGCGACTGAGAACGACGCCGCAGCTCCGTCTCCGTTCCTTAAGCGCAGACAAAACTTTGCTGACAAAATGCTGCTTAATTTTCTATCATTAATATTTTCAGATGCCATTTTCGCTTTCAGTTGCATGCTCGCTCGGATTTCATATTCAAAACTAATAATTAGCACAACTTCCGTCTTCCAAATGCTCATATCAATTGCTTATTATGTGCGCCGACGTCATCCAATCCCTAGGCACAGGAGCGGCAAACAATGCCAAGACACCTTCTCCAAATCTGGCCAGCAGGCTGATCCCATCACAGACTTTCGCTATTGTTCGAGTAGCTAGCAAATGGCGTGTATCGAATACCCTGTAAATATATGAAAGTAGCTAACATGAAATGATGATTCTGTGGTACAACATTGTATATGGTATAAAGTTTGCCTAAAAGTCTATTACAGTGGTAAAGATACATATACATATTTGCTGAAGAAAGAGTATCTGTATGCTTTAATACACATCTTAGCTTCTACTGCAGCATTCATTAACTCAAGCTGCACGGCATCTGTCAGTCGATTCACTTCTTGCAAGCTTCAAGATTTTTACTTGTTTTCATTTATATTGCCGTTTCGTATCGCTCGAGCTAAAATATTATTTGGAATGCATGGAAATTTCAAAATTCCCCAAAATGCAGCAACAACAACAGCAGCAACATGAACAGTATTAACACGGAATTACCTTGGCTAATAGAGCCACAGTTATCGCTGCCCGGCGATCTGCGGCAAACAGAACAACGCGTGCAAATTGATTTTCGCTCTTTGCATGCAAATTTCAATCAAAATTAATTAGTTAACATTTTTATTGTTGTACAAATGAGCAAAATTAATTTGCATGACTATTAAAAGGAATGACTTTCGTGCAATAAATAATGCCAGCTAGCAGCAACAACAATAAACAACACCAACAACAGCAACAACAACCTACAACAGCAACCGAGCAACAACTGTAAAAAAATCAACTTTTTAAGGCACAAATCCATACGTTAAAGCAGCCAAGTAAATAAATAAAAAGCTTTGTGCTAAGCCGATTTCTGAATGCTCTTTAAAGTTTTTAAATATTAGGTAAATAAATTTAAATTTTTTACTTTAGATAATATAAAATCAATACGAATTTCCTTAGATTTGTCCTTATTTAATTAATTTTATTAAATCTCAGTTGCGGCTTGAATTTTTAGTTATATTTGAGCTGATGTAACAATGATGTAAGATCATATAAAGTATACATTTTTTCTTATAATATATGAAATTCTTCCTTTTCAAGACTTGAGCCAAATCTTTATTTATCACTGATAAATTGGGGAATATCTAGAAAGTTTCACGCTTTCAGATTCGAAAGCCGTTAAAACAGTTATTGATAAAATATCTTCTACTAATTGATTACCAAATCTTAGCCAATTTAGTCTGTGCTATAGCTGACACAAATTAATTACTTTTCAGCATATTCTCGAAACTGACTGCAGCTTAGATCTCTGTGGAGGACATGGCAGTGGCTATCATAAAGTTAAATGAATTGTTATACACTTGAGGTTAGGGTATACCAGATAGCGCTCCATTGCCCGCTTAACACCTGATGCGACGGACGCAACAGTGAGGCAAAATTTATGGGTGCGCTACCACAAAACTACAAAACTATCGGGTTACAAGAGGCAACAAGACAACCTACAACATGTTCTTCAGCACTGCGAACGAGGCTTTTTTTATTTTTTGGATCTGCCGCCTTAGAGAGACGCCCATATGTTGATTATGCCGAACGTGGCACGTTTGTGGCTGCCACACTGCGATGCGACTCTGCCAAGTGGCAACAGCATTTTGTTAGAGAATTTATCGAGCTGTGTGCTCGAGAGACATTGAAGACCCGATCATTGCCAGCTGACCCAATTTGCTGTGCTGTTTATGTTTATGTTTGCTCCAAGAGAAAGAAAAACTATACGCATTCGCCCAAGGCGCTTGCATCGTCTGTCTTATCAGCACGATCTGGGCAGCATGTGATAACAAATGCTTAACTAATGTCAACTGAATATCGAAACAAAGCGAAGACCTCGCATTAAATTATAGGCATTTTGAAAGGTCAAAAACTGGCTTACGCTATCTTCTTTATATCAACATTTTGAGATATGCGCGACAAATGAGCACAGCGGAGCAGGGCAACAAATGAGCCAAGATCTAGCTGGACCAAAATTAGAAAACTAGCTACTGTTCTCCAGACGGAGCCGGTCGATCGAATGAGAACGTTGCTCTGGATTGGATACGAGTTTAATTCTATATTTTATAATTTGTTTATATAAACTAAGCAAACGAAAATAAATAAAAACAACTTTTGAAGATATGAATTTATCCGATCCAATGTCCTCAAGAGGCATGCAGATATTTTATTTTAGGGAAATTAATACAAGAGGCCAACAGTAATCGATTTGCCATCCCTCTATTAGGAGTATCGGGAAAATCGTAATAATTTGTCAGAAACACGAGTTCCAAGTTTCAAGACGAACGGACAGACATTGCACAAAGCCAATAAGCTCTTCCACTTCGTGTATGAATTTTAATATAATATTATCATCATCTGATTAAACAAAGTTATTTAAAAGTAAGTTGAGTATATAAACAGTCAGAATAAATAAGAAACAATTCTCTTTCCGATTGGGAATTTCAGAATTGGAATAATCAAATATTTATAAAATGTTAAGAACTCAGAATAAATATATAATAAACTTAAGATATATGCATATCTATATACGATATAAGAAATTACTAAAGTTTCGCCTAGAAAGATGAGCTGAACTTGTCAAAAAGAATATATATAATATATATATAATTGTAAAAAATAATATATATAACATATGGAGTCTCAGATGGTTCCTTAGCGCTTCTGTCTACACTCTTAAAATTTAGTTGTAGCTACATAATTATAAATTTAGATGCATATATAATAATTTCAAATTAAGTCAACATAAAGGTAAGAGAGACATAAGGTCGCATTTTCAAGCGCCCACTGCATTACATGCGTGCAGGTTTAAGACGTCTTTGGGACCTGTCAGTGACAAACGTGGTCCATCAAATCATAAAAGCCAAACGATAATTTTATGCTGCCAAATGAAAAGAAAACATGCAACGATCGAGCAGTCGGTAGCGAGTGGAAGCAGCGCTTAAATAGTTGTTAATTAAAGCAAGATGCTGTTGAGGCCAGATTTTCCGAGAATCAATTAACAAACGTTGCTCGCTGCACATTAACCAATTAACTGCTAATCTAATTTTATAGATAGATAGTATAGAATGGTAAGGGAGAGAGAGAGAATGATATGAGAAGAGAGAGAGGGCAAATCTCACAGATTGTTATTGTTTTTTGATTTTTTTTCCAATACTCACTCGCTATTATCAATGAAATGCAATCCGTTTGAGAGTGGAGCCCTTCAACTAATTAGCATTTTTCACTAAATTCCCAAAGTCCAATTAAAAAACACGAAAACACGACGTTAAGAACAGAGCGATAATTTACCTACATCAATGAGTTTCATTATGGAACAGCCACAACACACGATGACGATGAGTTCGATGGGTTCCTCTGGATCACAGCTGTGTGTGAGTGAGTGCGAGATCTTTATCTCAAAATGTGACTATGCCCAGCAGTGAAGATCGGCCTGAGTTGGAGTTGGAGTTGGTAGTAGAGTTTCGGTTTGAGTAGGAGTGGAAGCTGCAGCTCTGGTTTCACAGCAGGCGCATTGACAGACCACACGAGCGAGCGCTCTGGGCCACAATGTCATTCATAATTAAAAACAAAAGTTATACCAATATGTCGAGCATAAGTTTTATTTGAATGGTCTTCAGCTGAGCTGGAGTAAAACCAGTTCTAGCTGGTATTATAGATCCCTGCGTAGGGCCCAACATAAATTTCTCGCATAATCGAGGCAATGTTGAAAATCTTCTCACCTTTGGTCGTCGCTTCCTGCGCCGGCTCCAGCTCTGAGTCCAGCACCAGCGCCAGCCCGAGCAGCAGGCAAATTAACATTTGTGTTTGGCTTTTGCTCTTTAATCCGTTTGTTTGGATTAATTTTAAATTCAGTTTGCCTGCTGCTGCCGCTGCAGCACTGCACCGCAGCACCACTCTGCATTCTAGTATTAATTACTTTGGCTTCCGAAATCGAATTTACATATTAAAGTCGTTTTTAAGGCAGGCACCCAGGCATGCCATCCAGGGCAGCCAGTCAGCCAGTCAGCCAGGCAGGCAGCACGATCGTATCGTGCGCGAAGAAATGAAACCGCATCGGGATCGAACGGGCTGGGTGCAGCTGGGTATGTGGCATGGCTGGAGTCGATTCTCCGATGACGGTGCAGCAGGTTAAATGGAAATCAGCGCCAGCCCCAACTCCAGCCAATGTGGACATCTAAAATCAATGGGAGCGAGCGTCAACGACCATTTCACAAATCGATACAACGAGACGGCGACAGTCGCTGGGTCGCCAAGTGTCGACTGTGGCCCAGTCTTTAATTTGGTTTTTGTTTTTTTTTTTTTGTATTTTGTTTTCTGTTTCTGTTTTCCTTTTCTTTTATTTTAATTTTTATTTTAATTGGAACAACATAATTCCTAGAAGTTCGCACGAACTAAACACAGCAAAGAGCTGCTAATGGAGTTCGTTTGTTTTTGCTGGGCTGCCTCGACTGCTGCGATTGCTTGGCTGGTGTCATGAGCTCGGCAGTGCAATCACCATGAGGCCATCGTAAATTACCCGATCGTGTATTGCGCTCAGCCAGCCAGTTCTGGGCTCAGCCCCGCAAAAGAGGATTGAAAACAATTAAAAAATTGGCAAACACGAATCGATTGTGATTACAGTAAATTGTTGTCAAATTAGCTGCAAAATGAGCGACTTGTGAGCTGCCACAGCTGAGCTGAGCTGGCGATGAGTGGGTGAGTGTGTTGCCGATAAGGACAGCGATCACCCTGTGGGCGTGCGGGCCATGTGCAGAGAAAGTTCACAGAATCGAATATGCTTTACTGGGCCAGAAGATCGCTGAGCATGGGCAGATGATATGGACCAGGAGAATGGAATGGAATGGGATGCTTATAAGGTAAGGCAAGATAATCACTGAGACACATATATATATATCTGATCAAGCATACATATTCATAAATATTATAAATAAATGTTATCAGAAATTGCATTATAATCTAGACGAGACAAGATAATTTCCGTGGTATTTAAATAAACTCAAGCCACATGGGGCTATCACAAGAGATCAACACATCACATTAAAATAGAATACAATTAGAGATGTTCAACATAATATGCATCTATCACACACAAACTCATACAGAGACGGAGACGAAGCGATTGATCGATCATGAGACAAGAGAAGAGTCGCCGAGCTCGTTGCGATCGGTTGAAATAATTATGAAATGTCAAACTTGTGTTCGCGCTCGATTACGCCACTTGACATGGCCAATTAATCTCGGCTTAATTGGTTTGTGCCACAACACAGAGACAGCGGCAGCAAACACTATGGCTGAGAGAGTCGCGTCGCGACGTTCGATATTGATGTGCTTCTGCCTGTGCCTCTGATTTTGTCTTGTAAGATATAACATATATATATATGTATATATTTTTTTGTTTTACTCGGCGAAATTTGTCATATTTACCGACGCCGACACGGCCAGACCATCCAGGCCTGTGATCGATATATACAGAATGTTGGAGCTTCGAGCTGAGGCCCGAGTCGCCGCGCCACTTTGACGTGAGCGTGAGTCGACTCGAGTCTGGCGGCCAACGCCCGCCGCTTGTAGACATTTTATCAGATTCTTTAATTGCGTAAAACATTTTTGGATTCTTCACGTACGAAATTCCAAAACACCGTAGCTTGTTAAAATTCTTCTATCAATGAGCAGCCAAACGACAAACAGACAAAGACAAAGACAACAAAATCAATGATCGCCTGCCCGCCACAGACCCCAGCCAGACAGAGACAGAGACATGGCCGATGGCCGCAAGAGCGGGACAACGTTCGATTATTGGAACACACGAGCGTTTATGAAGTGGAACGCACGAAACGCCAATTAAGAAATTGACAAATTAAAGCCGAATGCTTTTTATAATCAAAACAGACAAAGCAAATAAGCAGCTGAAACCAGTCGGACAGACAGCCATACAGCCACACAGCCAGCCAACCAGCCAACCAGCCAACTAGGCAGACTCTTGGCCAAGTTGGAGGTTGTTTTAAAAATATTTATGAATTTCATATATATTTTATACGTATTTATATACGTCTTGTGTTCTTCGACATGTGCGAGCAGCTTGTTTAGTTTGCTGTTGTTTAATGAATATTAATATGCTATTTACATATATGTATGTATGAAGTGTATTTGCATTTCGCTGAAAAAACTTTCTTTTCCAGCTGCTGTTAGGCACTTGGCAAATTAACGCAACGGCTTGTTACAGCCGCGTTTTACAATCTCGGCAAGTTTTTTGTACATGAGTTATTTTATTTTGGTTTTTGTTGCATTTGGCCAACGACAACGACAACGGCAACGGCAACGGCAACGACAACGACAGCAATCAATCGATCAAGCGATCAAGCGATCAAACGAGCGAAAGCTGCGCCGCTCATGTCAAAGTCCTTTGCCCAGGCAAGCAGGCAGCAGGAGATGGCCAATCGATGGCCAATGATGGCCGCTGCCTGCATTCCGAAATGACAAAACAGTTAAAAAATAATTAATTGCGTTGCCTTAAATGGCCTAAAGCGGTTTGGCTTTTTCTTGCTGCCAACTGTTGCTGCTGCATTACTCGCTTGCAACCTGCTGCTGCTGCAACAATAACAACAAGTGCACACGTTGGCCATTGGATGTGTTTCTGTTTCCCTCTCATTGCCCATTTTGGCTTTTGTTTTTATTGCCCGCCTGGAGAGGCAATCGAAGCTACCGGGCAGCACCAGCACCAGCAGCAGCAGCGGCAGCCACTTTAGGGCTTATTAATGATGGATTCTCCTCAATTGTTGCGCTTTTGCAGCTTTTGCTGCGCTGCGACTCTTTTATTGCGCAACGTGCAGCGTGGAAGGCCAAGACGCTGGCTTACAGCAAACTGCACGAATGTATGTCAGCGGCAGCAGTCCTGAATGACAAATGAACAAATGTTTGCAACAGGAGCTTCTTTTTTATGAGCAACTGCAACTGGCTCGGCTGGTGAGAGCGTTGTACTAAACGTTTTGGCAGCTTGGCGGCTAATTTGGGCCACGTTGACGACGATGAGGATGAGCAAACTGGCATGGTCAGCTGGCAGCATGAACTTGAAATGAAAATTGATAACGCGGGCTGCACGTGAGATATCAATTATTGTGCAACACCATATCGAATGACAAATTTAATAGTCGAGTAAAGCAAATCAAGAAGAGGGCTGTAAGACTAAAAATATCTGTATAGGATTCATCATAGCATCTAACATCTTGTCAACATGATAAACTTATATTAACTCTTATATTCTTTATAGTTGTATTGCTAGAGCAATTCATAAACTCAACAATTTTGCGGACTTCCAAATTATAAGAACAGCTCACAAAATCTAAAAAAAAAGAAATTCTAAAATGTTTTTTAAAACTGTTGCTTCCAGTTAATCATTAAATTCGTTTCATTGCCTAATCGAGATAATAAATTTTAGTGCTATTAAATTAATAGGCAGCTATTTAGTATAATTTTATTGTCTAGCCATATGAGTTTCGATATGCTTCGAACATCACTTTCACTTTGGTCTGAGTGCAAATATTTCACAAATTCAAATTTCCCATTTTTGCTTTTGCCTGTTCACGAAATGGAATACTTCGAACTGTTAAAGGCGATTTAGATTAAGATACTATCTGCGTCACATATAAGTTCCTAATAAAATACCAAGCGTGTGGAACAATCTTGTTTTCAAACACACCCAATAAAGTCTCATATTTATCTCATTCACAATATATATAAATCACGATTCGTGTCATTTAGACAAACAAACTAATTTTCACTATTATTTAACAAATGAGCTATGATCGAATAACAAAGAGAGGGACATACACACACGCCTCTATCTCACGATCGTAAATTCTTGAAGATATCTGTAACGGCTTAACGAGCGAGTTTTAATAATTTGATCTCCAAAATTGGCAGCCACCAAAGATGGTTAGACAAAGGCTGAGGTTGGGGCTACCACGTTATTTATGCTCTGGGACTTTGGATGCCCCAGCCGGAATGGAAGATCATAGGCAAAGCCCAAAAAGAGATTAGCGATCGCCAATGTAAAGAGAGAGAGAAAGAGAGAATCGAGAATGCATTGGCGATAAATTTCAATCAACAATTGTCGTGGGCAGCGCGCATAATTAGACTGGACGAGACATCTCTATGAGCGTATAGATGGTGTATTATTGGGAATTCCGTAAGCACCAGCTGTAAATTCGATTTACGAGTGTATCTCAATGGATCGTGGGGCGCAATTAAAATCAGCTTAATAACTTGACTCGAGTTGGCGATGCGACTCGAATCGTTTGGACGCTTAAATATAATAGCCGAGCATTTCGGACCATGCGATAAATAAAGTGTGATAATAATTTTATGAAAGAGCCAGCGAGGCAACAAATCAATGCAATATAATACACAGCGAGCCAATAAAAAACGATTTGAAGCAGGCATTTACATTCATGGACATAAATCTTGTCGTCCACAATGCTGGGTATTTGAGACTTTTAAAAAAAAAAGAAAATTTCGGACAGGCAACAATTTCATTATGAGCCATCGATGAATGAATAGCTGAATGGACGGTTGAATGAATGAGCCACGCTAGACGCGCGCTTGGAGGACCTCACAATTGGATGCACGCATTTCGGGCGATTAGGTGTTAAGCAGCGGACTCACGCACACAATACGCCGAGCATCAGTTCAGAAATGTAATTTATGGCCCGCAAAGACAAAGCCCCAGCCACTGGCCAACAGCTTCAATTAGACTAGGCGGGCAGGCAGGTCACCTTGGTGGCCAGCCCTTGGCACTGGAGTGCGATTCCTGCGCATGCGCTGCTGAATACTTGAATGATATTCTTAATTGCAATATACGAGTGCAGCGTTTGACCTCTTTGGCAATCTGGCAGCGCCACGGCGCCGTAATTAAGCTGAAATCATAAAAAATTAAGTTTTATATAAGCGCTGGTCTGCTAATTAAGTTATGCTTGCCTGAGCCGCTGCGCTTCACTGAGCCACAGTGCAGCCTCCCGGCTTGGCTCTGCTCCTCGCTTCTGGCCTCTAGCCTCTGGCTGCACCTTTCGACAAGTCATTGAGCTGTTAAATTTATTTAATGCCTTTCACAAGGCTCGGCCATGTTGGCACTTGCTTCATTATTAATTTTTATTGCTGTGCGTGATTGTAGCAGACTGCCCAAAAGGATTCCCAGGATCCCCTGATCGATGTGCTGCGACCTGCTGCGCCTTTGTTGCGACCCCTTCGAAATTAGTTGGCAGTGAAAAGGGCCAACGAAATGCCAAAGGTCCATTTTGCTGAATGAATGCAGCACTTCATTCATTGCGAGAGTTTCATTCAGCTTCGACTGGTGGGTGTGTCCGCAAGGATTACACTAATGCGTCTGTTGTCCTGCATAACATTTTAATGCACTCGCTGCTAGCTCGAGAGGATTTAATGATGTTCCCATCAAGTTCAAGTGCCCCACAGTCGGCACAAATTCGCAAAAAGGATTTTCTTCGGCTTTGTTCGAGAAAACACAAGAATCCTTTCTCTCCATATATTTAAGTCTTTCTTTATTTCAAGAACCTCTCATATTTTATGTCACAAAGTCAGACACTTGAGCCGCTTGAAGTGCTTGCTGTCCACTCGCATTGTCCGCCAGACGCAGGACACTTGAGCACCGCCTGCACTCACTTGTGTCCCTGGTCAAGTGCCCGCTGTGCAGGTGCACGCACGAGCCGATCGCCCTGACTTTGCGGTTTTTCGACAGCATTTCAAACTGATCCGCTTAATGCAAATCGTTTCATGCGCTTAACTCCTTGACTCTTGTCCTTTTGAGTTGCTTTGCTAGTAGTAGTAGACCTATAGTAAGACAGACATTGCCCAAAATCAACGCAGACTTTTCAATTTTATAGTAAACTTATATAATCAACTTAATCAACAAATGATCAACTTAAATCACATTTTGGTTGATAAACTATATAAATATGATAGAAAATAAAATAAGCATTATATTAGTATTATTATTAAATAATTCAATACGATTAAGTTGGCTTAAAATTCTATTTGGTCGTTTAATGTGCAATGAATGAAGTTGTTAAAGACCACTTTTAGACTTCAACATCATCGATTACTATTCTAATTAAGCTTCTAAATTTAATTATTTAAACTATACTCGTTGGAGTTGAGTTGGAGTGAAGAGCATTTGGATATTGAGATGATTGAGATAAATATATGAAGCGATCTGGAAACTGCCAATGATGAGAGATTCTTTTGATTCTTTTGCGTCCTTTTCTGTGGTGAAGTCTTTTAGATCTTTAGATCTTTTAGATCTCCAATACAATACGTTTGATATGAGCAACCAAAACAGTTTCTTGGTCTTAATGGCATTTGAGACCTCTCCAACAAAATATTTATATTAATATATTTTGAAATAAAATTTTTGTATTTTTGTCTTTAGAAACTTTTCCATATAAATATATTCTTGAGTTTTCCTCTTGCGCTAACTCTTCTACAAATCAGTGTTTTCAACGCCCCAGCATTTCTCTGATAGCTGCTGTATCATGTGCATTGCATGTCTCTAACTGGCGTCAAAATCATGCGAAAATTAATACACTCACGCTCGGCTGTCAGCGCTGCTGTCTCATAAATACGCATGAGAGATCCATTCATCCAGTCAGTGGCAGGCATTTCAAAGGAAACTATTAGCCAAGTGTGCGCAGCGCCAGCCCCCGACTATGGCAATGGCTGTGGCTGCCTTGATGGAGCTGCTGCATCCGTTGAGCTTACGCAATCGACGCGGGCTCATTACGAGGGTAAAGCCATGGAGTCATGGCTGGCGCAGCTGGCAGCCAACAGTTAACAGCCAAACAGCCAAACAGGCTGCAACAAATGGCAACTGCAACTTTTTGTGTGGTTTTTAATTAACGCTTTTGCACAATGCTTGTCTAATTACGCCTTTGGTGCCATGACAACAACCACAAAAGCGTTGTCGACTCGCACTAAATCATCAATATTGTCAGCAGAGACGAGCAGCAGCTGCTGCTTGGCCCAGGGATCCTTCAGGATGAGCAGACAGACAGACAACAATGACAACAGCAGCAACAATGACGACGACTACGATCATCGCATGGCAATTAGGCATAGGCAGCATATGATGCATTATTAATTGAATTAAATTTACATTCAAATGGGCAAAACTACACGTCCAGGTCCAGGTCTCATGGCCATTGATGAAGTCATACAAGCTGCATCAGCCTGAGAAGCAACTACGCAACACAAATGCCAATTTAAAATGGCTGAAATAAATTGGTGGGCAACGCAAAATAGACTATCATCAATTGAAAATCAATATGTCACATAAATTGGAAGGGAAATCAACGCCAGCTAGTGAGCCTGGCCAACAAAAAACAGGTAAAGCTGGCTTAAAGGTGCGCTGGCTGACGCAAGGATACCCAGCAGTCAAGCTTTGACTTGATAGCACTTATAAATATATATATATAACACTAAAAGAATACTAAGAAAAGCAAAGTATCTTGTATCAAGAAAGTTATTCAAAGCATAGCGGCTCCTACCTCCTGCCTCCTACCTCTTACCTTCTTCTTAGAACAAATTGTTGTTTGTTTTTGAGTAGGGAGAGTTATGAAAGAGTTGACAAAGAAATTGTCATAAGCCTTAATTCATAAGTTAAAGTATTCAAAATGATGTAAAATCGTATAGCTTAAAGATAAGCCAAATGATCCATTCTTCGCCCATAACAATTGAGGTCTAAGATTTTATATGGCGTGCATTGCTTCAACCCAAGCTTACCTCTTGAGACAAATACTCGTATGTATATATACCCACTTGGCACTTGTTCGATTGGTGCGTGGTATATAAAATGAAAGCCAAAATGGACAACGGCCGAAAAGGTAAGTCGCAATGCGATTACTTTGCTATAATTCGTTGTTATTGTTGTTGTCGCTTGGGTTTTATTGGCCACTTTTGGCCACATCAGCGACAACGATGAGACAAGCGCGTTTCCTGCCTGCCTGACTGCCTCAGTGGCAGCGGAGGAGTCGTAGTCGATAGGATTCCCGCGACAACATGCCATTATTATGCGCATGCTGGCATTGCATTGTTGCTCTCTTGCTTATTCAAGTTGTTGTTGTTGTTGCCGGATTTGTCAGCGATCCTCAAAGTGATAAAAATTGCTCGTAAATCCTTAACGAGTGGAACTAACACGCGCTGAGCACCGCTCGCTTGTTGGCCCCACCAACGGCAGCGGCAGCAGCAGCCGCACCACACACCACATTTGTCTTTTTAGCGAACTCCTAAAACAACACACAACAAGCCAAATGGAACAATGGCCGATCCCGTCTGTTCTGCAATGGACGCGCTCATCTCTTGATCTGCATTGTTAGCAGCCTCGAATGTGACTTCTGTTTGCATTCAACGGCAGCAGTAGCAGTAGCAGCAGCAGCAGCAGCAATCGGGATTCGGCACTCAGCACTCAGTGCTCGGCATTCGGCATTCAGTAGAACTCACACCAACGCTCCACTTTATGCATCTCAAACACCAAATTGACTCCATTAAATTCCAATTGTCCAATGTTCGTCTGGCCAGCTTCTTCCTGCGGCTCCTGCTCCTCCACATGACTGCCAGCCATGCCCCATGCGGGTGTTGAGTGGCCAAGTTGAAGGTTATTATTGGACTTCGTTCACCGTTAAATTGCACGTTCTTTAAGATCAGAACCAGCGATAGTATGAAAAAACTTCAGAATTTGCATAGATGTCCTACGATAAGAACCGAATTGAGTTTATGTGGGAAGACAAACAATCTGGAGCTGAAATAGCCTCAAATAGATTCACCTTTATTAACAATCTTGTCTTCTTTTTTACATCCCATTATAAGATATATCGCATTGGCTTAGTTTATGCATTCTCATTTTATAAAACTATGTTCTTTATTGCCAATTTGTTGTGTAGTCTCCCGATCAAAGCTAATTTATAATATCGCCAATAAAAATTTGCAAGAAAGCTTAGCTTCTATTGCCCATTAAGAGTCAAACGAATGACAGAAAGTCGGAGATGCGAATTTAAAAATTTCATTTGGCAAGTCGTATTTTAGATACTCTGCCAAGCCTTTGCATCCAGCTGACTCAAATAAGATTGCAATGCAAATTCTTATTAAACAAAACATGTATTGCTTTTATAGTAAATAAATAAGGTATATAAATATTTATCAAAATAAATTAGAAACTACTAAAAATTATATTTCTAAGAAATAGTTTTTGATAATATAAATTTAGAATATTAAATCAATATAAATTATAAATTATTCAAAAATTATATTTCCAATAGTTGTACATATATTATAAAATTTCTAAAATTTATATTTCCAACAAATAGTTTTTAATAATTGTTGGCAGTTTAACAACTTTTTGTTTTACCCCATTTATTATTTTCTAGAAACTAATCAAATTTTTTAACATAATTATTTTATATAAATTAACAAAAATGTATATATTGTTAAATCGTCTGTTTCAAAAGGTTACATATGTGATAAGATAATTGAAATACCCATTGCTTGGCCAGAGTTATGTTTATGCATAGATATAGCTTTCACGGAGCCACATCTAACAATAACTGTAAACGAGCTGACAATAAAATCAAACAAATTTTTTATATTTAACGATCGGCAAATTAACATATGCAGACACACACACACACACACAAACACATACATTAAGCAAACAAGTTTCAGCCAGCAACACGTTGTAGTAGGCGACCACCCAGTAGCCCCGCGGGACGGTCGCCGCTTAGAGGTTGGCTGGCTTTATGGATAGGTGTTGACAGTTCGTTAGAATAATAACTACTTTGAAATAAAGGCAGGCATGCCCATAATTAATTAACAGCGATTAACGACAATGTTATCTGAGCGTACGACAAAATGCCTCAATGCAGCAGCTTTGCTTGAGCTCAGCTCAGTTCATGCGTAGCCCCCAGTCAGGGGAAACTCTCTACATATGGAGGGGGCGTAATGTCTGGTGGTTTTAGCTAGCTGTTACGCCCAATTTGCACACGATTTGATAGATGTCTCCATTGCCAGCGACTGCAGCAGTTCACCAATCAAGAAGCGGAATTTGCAGCCACCAAACCACCGACAGCGGCTGCTTTGAACTACTTTCGCGGTGGTTTTCGGTGGCTGTGACAATATTTGGAGTACAGAAAATCCTTTTAATACATTATGTCATATGACTTACCCCCGCATTTGTGTGCCCGACAGCTTGCTATTTGTTTTGTTTTGTGTGCCTGTGGATGTTTAGTTTTGTTTTTTGTTCGGTTTTTTGTGCCACAGCCGCAACACGACAAACTTCACTTCATTCCGGGCGCATAATTAATGTGCCCGGCGACCCGTTTCGGGGGCCCCCGATCCTTAAGTAGGGTGCGTCCCCTCTCTAATACATACACATAATTACGTTGTTACATTAACAGCATTAGTAGCCATCATATTTCACTCTCGTCCGACGAAGAAGACACAGCGCCGCCGACACTGCACCACTTGAGGTGAATCTATATACTCACTCTCTCTCTCTCTTCTAGCTCTTGATTTATTGGCATTAACAGATCGTTCAAATGCCTATGGCTGGGTGGCAACTAGGGATGTGTTTAGCTAAGCGATCGATCGAGGAATGTCAAGCAGTTGAAGTTAGTGTGAAGATATTTCAATGTAGAACTAAATATGTATATAAGATATTTTATATAGTACTCAGCAGGTATTAGTTGGTTACTCTGTAAGAACAAATCTACTTAAATATCTAACAGCCATAGCAATATATCGTTTACAGATCTAGCTAAATAAAAAAATTCTTTTTTAGAAAAGCCCAAAACTGAAACATAAATAAATTAATATTTTCTAATATTTTGTAAGATCCAAGGCATAGCCAAGTCACGCGCACATCCCTAGCGTGCTGTTGTGGATTATTAATGTAATGGGTTGTGCACGGGCATATGACGGAGCATTGATCATGGTCTGTGAAGTGGCTGCGACACAAAACTGACTAATGCAATCTCAAGTATGCGCGACGCGCCGTCTGGGGGCGAGGCAATCGAGAGCTTCAACATGTGGCACCAAACAAAAAGTGAAGAAAAAGCAGAAAGAGAGCAGCGGCCTCCCTCGCAGAGTGATGCGACTTGTTCAATTTATGTGGAGCGGCATGTTGCCATTGGCTTGCCGCTTGGTGGCAAGTTCTCGCACGCATTTAAATACCTAATAAAAGTTACACTTGAAAATTAATGAGCAGCGTTTTAAGGCAACATTTATGGAACACGACAAAGTGACAACACTTGAATTAAGTTGTTCAGCTCGCTGCTGCCCCTACTTGATGCGGCTACGGCTGCAACGGCTGCTGCTGCTGCTGCTGCTGTTAGTCGCCTTTCAGATGTCACTTCATGGCATTGCCATTGCCATTCCGCGCCCGCTGCTTCGACTACAGCATCACGGCTGCGTCTCGCTGAGATTTCGTTTTAGTTGGTGTAATAAATTTTGTGGTTTAATGGGGCGGGCGTTTGTCGACGTCAGCAGCAAATGGCATTGGCAGTGGCTGCGGCAGTGGCAGGGGGAGCGGCATTGGGAGCTGCAGCGACGTCGGCATGACTCTGAAGTTTCACTTTGATATTCGAGCGTCTATTAATGAAAACGTTTCCCAACTGCTGCTCGCACTTTTCCTGCTATCCGGCTATCGATGCTACAGCAGAGTTGGCCTACTCGTATTTTATAGGCCACGGTTCCTTTTTTAATGCACTCGAACGACTGACTCGCTTAGCCAAACACATAAACGACGCTATTAAAGTGACAAAAATTGACACTAATCATGCTCGACTGCCAGCCCAAAGGGTGGCCGCCCCTTCCCATTGGTGGGCGGGCCCCAGAGGCTGCAGCGGCGTTTTGTACTGCTGTCATGTATCAGTCCTGGGCATAATTTATGTATCAACAACCAACAGATCGTTTATACTCATCAGAGACTATCAGAGCTTGAGAGGCGAAACAACTGCTTTAACTGCTGAACTGTTTATAAAAACGATCATTTTTAGATAGTCCTGTATACATGGATTAAATATTTCAAGTGCTTTTTCATTAAGTTTTGGTAGATAAACTGTCTGTGAACAAGAGATCGTTCTGTAGCTATGCTATGGGAGTGAAGAGACAGTTACACTGTCTGAGATCATTCCTATAGTGTATCTATGATATAGTAGCATAATCCGTCAGATTTCCTTAATTATGCTACGACTAAGTGTGGAAAGTATAGGGAGCAGAGATTAGTTTACAAAGAAGTCAGGCAATATCTGTTGCTTTTAATATTGTTGCTTGATTAATATTTCGTATACAGTACTGGCAAAAAGTATTTAGACATCAAAAATGTTGTGCAGTTTAAAAACTAAAATAATAGCTAAGAGTTCTGCTTACTCAGCTTTAATACTCAGAACGTTAATCGAAATTTGCAGTATGTTTTACATCAACTCCCTAAGTTGCTATGGTTGTCTTCTGAGCCGTTGTTTTGCCTTACATTTCGTGTGAGCTTAGATCTGAACTTTTATATAACAAACCTGATATTCCATAGTGAAATACGCAAAAAGAAAAATAATTGATTCTGTTGATACTTTTACATAGAACAGTTGGTACTTTAAGAAGTCGAATAGCTAGTAAAAAAATAATAAAGTTATTAAAAGAAAATAAACAAATACTTCAAAAATATAATTTTCTATGTTATTTATAAATGTAGCAAAAATTTACTAATATTTAAATATTTCTGTTATTACTTTTAAGTAGAACTTAAGTATGTTGTTTATGGAGTCATAATAATGTCTGAAAGACATTATTAAAAGAATATGAAAATATTTCGAAAATACAATTTTTTCTTATTTGAAAATTATAAAAAATTAAAGAATATTTAAATTTTATGGTAAACTTAATTAGAACTGTTTATAATTTTCATTTCCTAGAAAATTATTAAAAGAAAATGAAAATAACTTAAAATCACAATTTCCTATGTTAGCTGAAAGTTTAGTAAAATTTTAATAATATTTAAATTTTTATGTAAATCATAATTCATTTAAATATCAAAGCTCTCTGAACGTTGTGCGAACTGAGCTCGACTTTCGTTCATGTGCCATAAAGCAAGCCAGGCTGAAAGCTATCAATTCCTGAGGAAGACGCTGAACGGGCGCAGCATCAGGCAAGTCCAACACCATCGCTAAACGCAGCAAAGTAAATTGTTCGATTAATTGGATTTTAACAGCGACAAGTAGTCGCCAGGCCAGGACAGTCAGGAACAGGCAATGATCAGGACAAAGAAAAAAAAAGAAAAGAAACAAACAGAATCTCAACATTCCCCAGCAGCAGCCACGTTGGACATGAACTCTTGTTTGCCGTGGCAGCAAAACGAAATAGAGATGAATTTACAGCTACAAATCGCTTGATCAGTCGAACGTTTTAGCCACGTCTAATTGTCAGTCAGTTGAGCTGGCAACGTCAGCTGCAGTCAGTGCCCAGCGAGCGAGCAAAAAGAGGCTCCAAACTTGAATTTTTATTGTTGTCACAGCAATTTCAATTGGTTCGATGAGCATTCCAGCATTGCACGCGGCCAACTAGCGGAGAGAACCGTGCTGAAAAAAAACAACAACAACAGAAGCAAACAATAAATAAATAATAAAAAGAAAGCAAAAAAACAAGCTTAGACGAGCGCAGACAACGTTGCAGCACAGCTCCAACATTGATATTATGTCGAGAGGCAGACGATTAATGATTGCCAAGGTGAAGATCTCATCGGCCAGCAGCAGTTGCCTATAGACACACACACACACACTCACGTGCACACACATGTATACATTTATGTATGTATTTGTGACTTTTTTGTCTCAGTGCTCAATGTCAGTCATGCAGTCAGTTCGTCAGTTTGTCAGTGTCGTCGCTGGCCAGTCCCAGGCAGCAATAGCTACAGACTCTCCTCTCTTCGACACTTGGTATTTATGCCAATTAGTATGAAATTTCTTACGTGCCTGCAGACAGCACAGCTCCAAGTCCCAAGCACAGCGCAGCTCAGCTGCTGCTGTCTGCTCTTCTGCTTCTGCTTCTTCATCTGCTTGAGCTTCCGCTAAAACTGGTCCAGTTCCATTTCACGATTTCACCCTAATACGATAACTCCTGCTGCTCGGCGACATTGTCTCTGCCCAAGTGGCCTTAGCGCCATTTTTGTCGCGCTTTGTCGCTTGGCGCTTCTGACTGCTGCCTGCTGACTACTGACTTGGCCTAATCAGAGTGCTCAAATCGCTTAAGTCGCAAATATTTTGTTTTTAATTTGCTCCACTGCCTTTGGAGTGGGCACACTTCACTTCACTTAGAAATGATTCCGTTTTAAGAAATGAATATAGAAATATAAATAAAATTTGAGTTTCCTGCTTTCAACTTTAAGTTCATTTATTTATTATCTAATTATATTCTCTATGTGTGCCTCAACTCCATGCTGACTGCTTGTTGACCCGACAGACAAATTTCATACAATTTTGCACCCAGCAAGTGCTATTCTCCCACTCCGACGGCGGCGGCTGCGGCGGCGGCTTCAATAATTGAGCAATTATTCATTCAAATGGATTGCCAATTTCGCTGGCCAGCCTACCCAGCGGAGAACGGGCTGCGCCCAATGCCAGAGCCAATTTAGCAACATTGCATCGCATCGGATGGCATCGCACCGCATCGAACTGCAATTGCGATTGCAATTATAAAACAATCACTTGTCCGGCTAGGCGGCTCCCGGTCGCCACCTTAACGGCTGACCATTATTTTGGGGCGGCGGCCACGCAAATTGTGCTTACTTAATAAGTCGTACAACCTGCTAATGTGAGCAATTTACCAAAGGAACGCGCTGCGCCAGCTACCGTAGCCAGACACATGCACATGCAGCAGCAGCAGGCTGGGTACGGCCTGGTCTAAACTGTGGGCCGTCCTCGCGCATGCGCAAAACGCGATTGCAATCAGCAGTAGCCAGATACAGGGACCAAGACGTGCTGTGGCCAGGCTGTGGCCAGGCTGTGGCCAAGACCGATCGCTCGACTAAGTGTGTGAGTGCGCACAATGAAAAGGTGCGAGCTTAAAGAATTTATGGGCCAGCTTGGAGACGTCGATAAGCTGGGCTGAGAGGTATGCGCAGCCGCCATGGTCGCAACGGCACGAAAAACAAAGTCGCTTGGACAGCGCACCTAATTATTATAAATAAACCAATCGAACAATAAAGATCTGCTGCCCAACTTTCCACGAACTGTGCCCGGCTGCCCATAAGAACTTAATCGCAAATGAGATTCAGAGCTGGCTTCGAGGAGCTGAGGACGCGGCCGGAGCTGCGACTTAGGCTGGCAACGCCATCGATAACACAATCGATGATGAGGCTGCTGCAATTGCCCCAAAAAGAGACTGCCTAACAAGCGCTTGCCACGGTGACGAGGCAGCGGCCCGCTGGATTAATCGCTGACATGGGCCATGGACTCCAGCTCCGAACTGAGCCTGAGATAACGCGCTGACGTAGTTAAACATATTGTAATTGCTGAGCTGCGATCTGCTGCTGCTGCCGTTTGCCAAAACGGGTTTCACAGCGGAGCCCAAGCCCCAGCCCCAGCTCCAGCCCCAGCTCCATCCCCAGTCCGAGCCCCAGCCCGAGCCCGAGGCAGGGGCCCACAGCCTGGTCATTGTTTGCCCTGGCCACTGTATCTCCGGCTTAGCATCAGATTACCACTCTATGTGCAGACAAAGGCAGAGGCAAAGCCAAAGGCAAAGGCGCAGCAGCTCGGCAATCAATAAGTGGAAGGCGTCGCGACATTGTCGTCGTCCTCGTTGTTTCGGCCTTTGATTTTTGTGGATCAGCCTCTGCAGACACAGCACAGTAGCCGTTCGATAATTTGCTACGGCATTCCAAGTGTATGTCTCCTTATCCCGCATGTCAATCAAGCTCCTAATTATTCTTTGAATGCAAAAGATAATTGGCGTTTCGCTTGCCACGGCCAACGATATCAATTTCAATATACAACAATAACAATAACATGCGAGGCCGACCGATCCCAAGGACCTCTGACAGTTTTCTGGCAATTATGACAAACAATAAGGCTCTGTGAAGCCGCAGCAGCACCAGCAGCCGCGCTGATGGCTGCTTAATCAACACAACTAAATTCCAATTAAGTCAATGAAGAGCAGCCCCTAAAAGCGAACTGCCTCA